>NC_051161.1:92542400-92672987 GCF_013339745.2 Dermacentor silvarum
GGCGCAAATGTGAACTGCTTGCACGGTGCCAGCCACCTGGCGGCACAAAGCTCAGCCAAACACACAGCTAATATAGCAGTAACTAAGTTTTTTCTACAGTGCTGCTGGCTCAAATTGCGGCAGGAGCGTAATCATGAACACGTTGTATTTTGATATGTTTAAAATGTATTGCACTTGGTTACAGGAATATTAGCTCTGTATTTGGCTGGTTAAGCTCTGCGCCGCCAGATGGCTGGACCGTGCATGCCGATCAGGCCGCTCGCGTACGTCTAGGAAGCTCCTTCATCACAGCGGTATGGAGGGGCTTTAGTTTACGCTCCTGCCTATCCGTCAAAATACCCAGCTCGCCTGTGGTTACCGGAATATCGGACACGCTCGGCGCTGCGACAGAACGCTCGCAACGCACGCTGCCTGATCGCCCTCGCTGAGGATCGACGGCCGGGCGGCTAGGGGATCGGTTGGAGAACCTTCGCGCGCTGGCTCCAAGACAACCGGAAGTCGGCGACAACGTACGTCACAACATGACGTAGAGCCAGCGAAGGCGGAGCTTAGCCCCGATCACTCGACGAACGGGTTGAGGAGGAAATGCATGGCTAGGGAGGAGGGTAACTTGTAATCGTCCGTAGCTCTCTTAATATGAGACGCTTCACTGAAATTGTGAATCGAATATTTTACTGTAGCTGTACCCTACGCGTCTACAAAACTTATCCGAATCGTTTCAGGGACCATTTAACGAGGCCTATTTTTTGCGACTACGCAATGACTCTTTTGTTACCTAGGACACATGAAATAAACTTATTTTGAAATCGCCCCCAAGCAAACAACAATTGGCATGAACTATACAGAATACAGCTTATATGCAAATGAGCGTACTAGGCGAAAATTAGCGATGCCCCTTCGGGGCAAGACAAAACTCTCTCCGAATCTTTGTAATAAAGTTTATCTATCAGGCAACCAGGTGTAGCGCTCCTCCTCCTTCTCCTCCTCCTCATCATCATGATAATCAACAGCAGCAGCCTATTTTATGTCCCCTGCGGGATTAATTTTAAAGCGAAGCTTTATATCTCTAGGCGAAATCGTCTGTGTACAAAAAAATTGCTCCATCTCCCGCTAAAGGGAACCATGTGTGGATGCGAAGCAGCGGGGAGATTGAGCTTGAGCGGGAGATGGTTTCGCGGCAGCGGCCCGAGCGCTCATCGCGGCGCTGCACAGGAGAATGAGGCGCGCGCACTCCGTCATTTTCATACCGCAGAACTACCGTGGCGCCCCAGCGGAGTATGCAGCTGTCGCACCACCTGTCGTGCACGCCGCTCCGGATTCCTAGAGGAAAGAGAGGGGGAGGGGACGCACATGCGCTGCGGGGGTGTGGGACGCGGGCGCCGCTCCAGACAGTAGAGGATTCCTAGAGGAGAGAAAGGGGGGCGTAGGAGAGGGGAGAGAAGGAGACGGGACGCGCATGCGCTGTGGGGGTGTGGGACGCCGCGGGACGCAGGCCGGACAAAGCCCCCGCCATGAGCTGCTTCGCATCTAAAAAACCACCATCATCAGCATTGGTTCGAGCGTCGTCGTCTTCGTCCGCAGCTTGCTCGTTGGCGCTCCTCGGGTGGCGCTCATGATCGTGTTCGGAACGCACTCGTGCCACTGCTCCCAAATTTACTAGATGATACTGCTCCTCCCCGCGTCATCGTCGTCGTCTTCCCACAGCTGGCTGTGTTATCGCTCATCATTCCCGCGCAGAATGCACTGTTATTATGTCATCGTAATGGGAAGTCCGCGTTTAACGGGGGCATGAGCCATTGCTTAAGGGGGTATGAGCCATTCGTTGTCTTACGTAACGGACAGGTTTAATTTTGAGCAATTGGAATTCGAAGAATCGCAAGCGGCAATGGGCGGGTGAATGCTGCTAACCACGCTGCCGAGCAAACTCGAGACATCGAACGCAAGCGACAACGGCGAACTGCGGGCCTACCGTCAGTGACGTCGTTCTCTCCGTCGCAGCCGAACCTGTGTGTAACCTCATAATTGCGAAATACTTATGAACCCTCGGATAACCTTTGATAAACACCCGGGCTGTACGTTTGAGGTCGCTGGGTAACTATCTTCAACGAGTAAAGGGCGGACGAATTTTTTCTTCCGTTATTCAATTATCCCTGTCTTGCGTCGGCTAATTCCATCCCGCGCCTGCAAATTTACCAATTCTATCACTCAACTAATTTTCTGCCGTCTTCATGTCTTCCATGCGCTCCCTTTCCTTGGCACATAATCGATAACTGTAGTATTCCACGGTTACCTGCGCTAGGCAGTGCGTGGCCTGCCGCATTTTTATTGCGATAGCAATTATATGGACACTCAAAAGCAAATTTCTGATTCCTAGAGGAAAGAGCTGCGGCACCAAGTGCCTATTTATATCGTAGGCTCTGGCAACAGTCACCAACGCCGCACGATTTTGAGCGAACGCGGGCAAAACGACGACGGCGTCGAACACGCGCATGCGTGCGGGGTGTGCTGCGAAGCATGGCGGCTACTTTGATCTGTCTATCTATCTATCTATCTATCTATCTATCTATCTATCTATCTATCTATCTATCTATCTATCTATCTATCTATCTATCTATCTATCTATCTATCTATCTAGCCGCCTACGACTTTGTGCTCTCATGGTCGTATCGTTAACTTGGTATGTACCAAAATTGGCATACTATGACAAGAGTATATGACGAACATAAATGATATGCCATGACATGAATGTTATGACATGCATGTCATGTTGGTCATGAAACAGCCGCCTACGTCTTGGTGCTCCCATGGTCGTTTCGCTAACTTGCAGGGTACCAAAATTGGCATAGTATGACAGGAGTGTGTGCCAAACATAAGTGATAGGACGTGACATCAATGTCATGACATGCCTGTCATGTAGGTCATGACAATGACCCAGCGAAAGAAATTAACACCCAAAAACCACTGAAGTGGGTTCGGACGTGGGTACTAAGTGAAGGAAACACTAAATGATGCTGGTAGAAGTCATAGTCATGAGCATGACTCAGCAAAAATGACAATGACTCAGCGAAAAAAAATTAACACTCAAAAACCACTGAAATTGGTTCGGACGTGGGTACTAAGTAAAGGAAACGCTACAGGATGCTGGTAGAAGTCATAGTCCTGAGCATGACTCAGCAAAAATGACAATGACTCAGCGAAAATAGATGAACACTCAAAAGCCACTAAAATGGGTTCTGACGTGGGTACTAAGTGAAGGAAGCAAAGCATGATGCTGGAAGTCATAGTCATGAGCATAACTCAGCAAAAATGACAATGAATTAGCGAAAAAAGTATAGCACTCAAAAACCACAGAAATGGGTTCGGACGTGGGTACTAAGTGAAGGAAGGACTACAGGATGCTGATAGAAGTCATAGTGATGAGCATGACGAAGGCTTTCGCCTTAAGGTCTCTTAGGTGTATCTAAAGGGACTCCCGAGGACTCATGACATGAATGTCATGACATGCGTGTCAAGTAGGTCATCAAGGAGCCGCCTACGTCTCGGTGCTCTCATGGTCGTTTCGTTAACTTGGGAGGCTCCCCGCACACTGCTTCGCATAACATCGATTCCCACAGGGCGTGTTTTCTCCTAATGTCAACTAGAACATCGGCCACCCCCGTGTGGTCTCTAATGCACACTGCTGTCTTCCTCTCTCGTAATGTTACGACTATCATTTTTCGTTTCAGCGCTTGGTAAGGGGTCAGTAACTCCGTCTCAACCATCTTTGTTAACCTCCAAATTTCTGATCCAGGTAGAATGCGATGTTTGGGCGCTTTTCGTTTTAAGGATTTCGGTAAGCTAGCCGTCATGACTTGGCAATACCTGCCGTATGCGCTCCAACCTTTTTTCTTTCCTGTGTACGCTTTCTGCTCATGATCCGAGTTCATCGTGACTAATTGCTATAGATAAACGTACTGTTGCGCAGATTCCAGAGGCTGGTTGTAAATCAAGACCTGTCGTTATGTTGCCATGATTTTGAACATTAGCTTAGTCGTCTGTGAAATTTTTTATAAACACCTTCTCAGACCTTTTTTACCAAGGTCCTCAATCATTTTTGCAAGTTGCCTGTATCATTGCTGAACAGGACAATGTCATCTGCGAATCGCGGTTTCCTGTGAATGTTCTCCATTGATCCTCACAGCAAACCGGCCCCTGTCAAACAGCCTGTAATGAAGGGTATTGGAGAGATTGTGTCGCCTTGCCTGACGCATTCTTCCTTTACTGTTACGAATTATATTTTCTTTCGAGATTTTACGGAATAGTTGACGCATGGTTCTTTTGAACCTTGACCAGACAACGCCTTCATGACTACTATTTTTAATCAAGTTTTCTTCATCTATGAAGTCTTTAGAGAGGTCAGGTGTGTGAATACCTGGTTGATGTCATCTGTGTTATTCACTTTTGAATATTTCCTCCTAAAGAGAGCCTCCTCTCTTGGTTTTATAAGTCAAGTACGTGTTGCGTACATGAGTGTAATTACCTGAGTGCATATTTTGTGCAATACCGAAGCGAGACAATAGGTATAGGATTCTTCAATTATTTAATTTCTCTCTTATGAATCAACATGATGCTTGCAAGTTGGAGCTAAGGCACCAAGAGAGCAAAGAGGCAATTAAGCTCTCCCAAGTAACGAAGGACGCAACAATAATAAATCATGACAGAACATACAAGAATCTGATTGTACAGGTAAGATCAAACTGCTGATCAAGAAAATAAATGACAATTGAAATTTATCATCGAAAAGACTGATGAAGAAGTGAAAAAAACGGCAGCGCATGAAATTAGGAAAAAAACTTGGCACTGGAAGGAATAAGATGTATGGGAGCGAAAGATAAGCAGAGTATGTCACCAGAAATTCGACAATATAACAAAGGCAGCAAAGTTATTCTGTAGGCCATTTTCAGCGCGATACTGTGGGAGCCATCTTGCTTGATCACGTTTTTTTTCGTGCTGTGGCAGCATTGCGTTCATAGCCAATAATACTTCCAGTCAGCTATTTTAACAGTCAACTTAGCCAAGCGGGAACAATTATTTTGTTCCATAGGCACATGCTCTTGATGTGTTTAGATATAAGGAACGTGCATCATGCGCTTTCTCTTTCATGCAAGTTTGTTGTTATACTTCGCAATAAAATTCACTTTTCAGTCATTCTACCTTCACTGCACAACTGGTGCCATCTAAAGTGTTCTATATACAGTAATACCCCGTTAACTCGAAGTAGCAAAAACTGGGAAATAATTAGAGATAGGTGGAGTTTCGAAATAGCTGAATTCACGAAAATATAAGCATAACTTCCGCATAAAACCAACATGGCGCCTTTCCAATATGGCGCCAGTAACCGCCGACTTCCTCACAAGAGCTGAATGTAGCAGGAGCGGTACTTCTTGCAGATCACTTTTTGCGATATTATGTGCGACCCAGCAACCTACACGTCGGTCCTATATAGGCAAGTACCTCATAATCAGATCGTGGTTTTGGCACGTAAAACCCCATAATTTAATATAGGCAACGGCGAACCATTGTTCACCTTTGGACAGTAGGGGGTGTTCCAAAGCTTGACGTCTACGACGTATTTCCGGCTTTCAAAATCGTGTTCGCCGCTTGCAGTCCGCTGAACAATGGCCTCAAGATCTGCATCTCTCGAAAGCGCCATGCAACGCCGCGGGAAAGCGGTCGCCACCGCCCTGCTTAGTAATGCGACAACCGCCAGCGCAGCCACGCACAACAGCTGCCTCCGAGCACCGGTCATCGAGACACCGCCGTGCGAGGATACCGTGTTCAAAAGTGGCGGCGCGCTCGCCTCTGGCCGACGCTACTCTTTCTCGCACTCTTTGCGCGCGTCAGCGGTCGTAGCGACGCTCTGCCCGCGTAATCAATCCGCGTAATCAAGCCGACTCAGAACTGTTGAGGAGGGTGAAGTAGAACCAAGCAAAAGGCATTGGGACAGAATTGCAGACCTGGGCCGGTATTTTGCAGCGATGCCTTACCGATGCTAATGCCTTTTCTTGAAATTCATGAATTCGTGAACAGACAGTGAACAAAACTGTTATTCAGGACACTCTGGGCTTAAATCCGGTGTCTATCGAACACGTACATCGTCTCGGAAGAGCCGAACGGAACAAGAATAGGCCAGTAATTTTGAAGCTGCTAGATTTCAGGCAGAAATCAAGCTATACTTTAAAATAGATTATAAACTGAAAAATAGCAACTTCTGAATCGGAGAAGATCTTTCACCCAGAATCAGAGACATTAGAAGGAAGCTGTGGAATAGCGCCAAAGAAAACCGCGAGAAGAACGATAAGTATCGCTCGCATTTGATAAACGGTTCGTGAACAATCGAGCCTTCTTTTGGGACGAAAAAAAGAACGACAAGGTCCCTCTCAAAAAAAAAAAAAAAAAAAAAAAAAGAACGAGGCACTACTGAGGCCGCAAACTCCCCAAACTCGTCAACATGTAAAATCAAAGCTCTAACCATTTTAAATGTTAACGCGAGAAACGTTCTGAACAAAATAGAAGCTCTGGAAAGTCTTCTACTGGAACATGATCCTGATATAGTAGAAGGTTACGGAAACATTGCTTTCTCCCGAAATATTTGATGATGAGCTCGTTCCTCCCAATTATGTCATTATTCGAAAGAACCGACCTTCTTGTGGCGGTGGCGTCGCTTTACTCATCAAAAAATGCCTTTAGTATGTATGCGTTCCCGTTGTGACAGACGCCGAGACTGTTTTAGGCCGGCTTCTTTGTGATGACATCGCCATATTTCTTGGGTGCATTTACCGTAGCGCGTGATCAGGATACGAGTGCATCACCAGAATTAAAGACTTCATTCGACATTACGTATGCAGCTCTCGTGTCCTGCTAATGGGATACTTTAACATTCCAGACATTGATTGGACTACACTTAACCACACATCGGTTGCCGCGGACGCACTGATAGACTTAATGTTGAACTTTAACCTTGATCAAATCGTATCATCTCCAACGCGCACACAGAACGCCACTGAAAGTATACGTGACTTGATACGCACTAGTCAGCACTTTCCAATAGACCAGGTTCTAACTGATGTAGTTGAGGGCATATCAGACAATAGCATACATATCTGCTTGCTGACACTCGGCTTTAGCTTTGCAGTTAAACAGCGGGGATGAACTGTAATAGATTTTAAAAGGGCAGAGGATAACAGTGTGCTAACCCATCTCGCAAATTAGTTTGAATTTTTTTCACAGCTAGCTTCCGACGCAGCCAGTGATACTAACCTACTTTGGCTCAGGTTAAAATCTGCTGTTATCCACTTTATTACTAACTTCATACCAACGAAACTTAAGAAATCAACAGTGAACAATACTTAGATAACACGTGAAGTTATTCAGGCAAAGTGCACAACCAAAAGGCTGCGCGAGGTGGTGAAATTCACAGCATCACAGACCATCTTAAACTCAATGCATCCCTTGATAAGTTAGTAGACTGGTGCGCTAAATGGCAAATGTCCATAAATGTAAAAAAATCCCTAAGCATTGCAGTACCACGTAAACAGAACCCGTCCCAATTTACTTACACTATTAATGGTAAACCACTAGCGAATGTTAAACAACATAAGTATTTAGGCGTTACGTTGGGACGTCTGACCTCAGATGGGACACACATTACGGCAGCCGCACTACGCAAGCTGTTCTATGTAAAAAGATGTTTAAGAATCGCACCTGCGCTCTAAAGCTACACTATATAAGTAAGACCAGGGTTAGAATATGCTAACACAGTTTGGTTCCCTCATTGCCTAAATAGTGTAACAAAATTGGAGTCAGTACAGCGCAAAGCCATAAGATTTGTGTACAACAAGTATAAACGCACGGACTCTCCCACTAACCTTCTGGGTTCTTCTGCCATTAGGACACTGTCCACAAGGGCAAAGCAAGCACGGCTCAAGTTTTTGTACCAACTGCTGCAGGACAGCTGTATAAGATAGATGTGTCTAAGTACGTCGCATTTTCTCAGTCGCGCCCGACTCGTCATAAGCATAAATACACATTAACTGAATATTCTTTCAACAACGACTCATTTGGGCAATCGTTTTTTCCACTTACGATCCGTGTATGGAATCGGCACGGACGCCGAAATAGTGTCCGCTTTCAGTGCGAAGTTAGAACATACATCTAACCTCTAGTACCATCGCCATAGCCGAGCAAACTCTCTCATTTGCATGCTAGTTCTGTTTTCTTAGATTCCTGCACTTATACAACGCATTGTTTTTCCTAATATTTGCTGGTGATGGCCGATGAAATGTGTACCGGTTTTCTTGGTGAAATAGATTGCTTAACTTCTTAACATACCTTCTGCTTAACTTAATTGCTTAACATAAAACTTCTGCTTAACTTAATTGCTTAACTAATTGCTTAACATAACTTCATTCTTGTACTATCACTTGATTGCTTCTTTATTCCATTCCCAATTTTGCAACAGATTGCAATCCTGTACCTGGTTGTGCTTCGCTTTTTTATTTTTCAATATTATTTCCTGGTGCTTGCACATTGCGCATGATCGATACGGCGTTGATTTTCTTTGCTTGGCAAACTGGTTGTAATCCTTTCTCGTGGTTGTGCTTCATTTCGTGTGCCCAGCATTAGAAGCCGGGTGTTCTACCTCTGCTCCACACCACCACATGTGTGCGCAGCATGCGTGTTTACAAAATGTTATATTTGAATTTGTGGCTCATCTTTGCTTTGAATGCTTTGTATAGAAGCTTGCGTTCTTTTCTTTTTTCTCGAATAATATTTTTGTTCTCTTGTAAGGGTGACTACTTCTTCAGGACGTCAATAAAGTTTACTACATACCTACCTTGTAAGCACAATGTGCTTGATTGTGCACTGTTAAAACTTTATTACAATATTTATGTTTTTGCTTGAAAAACTGCTTCGATCGCATTTATTGCTTTTATGCTACCCTGGCGGATGTGCTTCGGTATTTCTTTTCTTTGTGTGTGTGTGTGTGTGTTTGCACAGAGCGCATGTTTTGAAAATGTCGATTCTTTCTTTCTGTTTTTTTAAAACATGATTGTCTCTTTGTAATGCCCACCTGCTATGCTTCTCAACTGAGAGTGCCAGTAGTGAAAATAAATAAAGAAATAAAAAAAATAAACTCCGAGCCTGTAACAGCTGTAATCGGTGAAGGGAAGTCGTAGGCAATTTGTGCAGAACAGGGGCGGAGTCAGCAGTTTTTGGAGGACAAGTTCTGAGCTAAAGGGGAGCAGGAATGCAGCTAAAATATAAATCGTAATTGTATATCTGCATATAGGTGCCTATTTATTTATGCTTTGTATAGCGTCTCAAAATGTTTTCTTTTTCGGGGTGCGCTCTTTTTTGTCTTGAAAGCGCATTCTTCATTCCTCAAGACCTGGCAGCATTGGCACAGGAGCTGTCGCTAATGGCAGCGAACTGTGACCTATCAAATAAAAGGTTCTGTTGCCAACGCTAGTTGTGGAGCTTTCGAGGGCCTATGACGATCTGCTTGACACAGTTTAACAATGGCAAAGAAAAGAATTGGCTGTGGTTTATCTCAAGTAGTCGAGTAGCGATAGCTACAGACCCCCGGCTGCGTTTAGGCTTCGCTTGTGGTTAGACATCATCTGTACTGCGGCCTCAACTATGGCTGCGGTGACGCGAGCTATCCCCTTCTATACTCTCGGCTTATCACAGCCGCGGAGCTGAGTTGCTGGAGAATCGAGGGCCGTGGTGTGACGTCACAGTGCGGCCACGGCTTCAAAGTGCGGCGACGGCGAAGAGGCGAAAACCTGGCGTAATGTAGCTATCACTACAAAAGATCGCGAAAACTCTGCTCGTTCGTCTGAGGCCACGCGGCTCCATGTCTTACTGCAGGCTGGTATTTGAGAAAAAGTCGCAGCTTCGCCCGAATGGTGAAGCATCGATTGCGACAGCAAATTAGTAGAAAACTATACGAAGTAAGGATAGTAGTTTTAGCTGCCGTATGAACTTGGAAGCATTCCCTTACTAACTAAATTAACATAACAAGCATGGTGTCAGCGCGCACAGTAAGCATGAACACATCACACTCGATAATCGCGGACACTTGCTCTCCAAACGTGAGGAAGCGTGAGGAAGCGCGAGAGCAGCACCGAGCGAAGTGGCCTTCCTGCTGTCTATCGCTTCAACGCAAACTGAGCGGCGGGAACAGAGCATGCACAAAGGTATCAGCCATCTGCCAAACGCGTTCAAGAGATGGCGCGCGCGAGCGCGCGCGGCCGCGCAAAGTACGCAGTTGGCGCAGGTACGGCAGCGCAGGAGTAGAACCCCGCCCCCCTCCCTCCCGCGCTGACTCTCCGCTTTCCTCCCTGCGTGCGCGAGATTGAGCGGCGATCGTCGGTTCCCCTTGCGCGCGGTGGTCGCGAAATGAGCAGTTGCTGCCGGAGAAAAACGCCGCCCCCCTCCCTCCATCCCCCCACGGCCCTTCGCTTGACGGACGACGGCGCATTTCTTGTCAGCTTTCCTCTCTTGAGCGCCAAGATTGAGCTGCGATCGTCGGCTCCCTTCGCGCCTTTTTACTCGCACATACAGCATACGGCGCGCGGCGACGGTGTTACCGCCCTTGGACATTATACGGAACTTCACGGTGACGCCGATCTCGACGGCACAACTAAGCCTGAAGTGTCCATATAATTGCTATCGCAATAAAAGGAACACATTGCAAAGAATGGCATTTAAATAAAGAACAAAGAAAAAAAAGAGCTTAAGGAAAAGTACAGTCTTCGAAGAGCTACCGCTCTGGAGTAACAATTTTTTTTCGGCAAAAAGAAATTTCGGAGGCTTTTTCATGCAAACACTGAAGAATTCTAGCGTACGCGAAGCCGTCAAACATGCGGAAATAGCAGAACACTCCGTTTACCTCCGTCGATATGCAGCTCTTGTTTTCAGTCCTCAAACTTATTGTGAAGAACCTATTATTAGGAAGAGGCAAAATATGCAACTCCAAACACCAGTTATCATTATCATTTGTTACTGTTCTTGTAGCTTTGGAACAATTTGTAAAAAAAATCTATTCAACACCTCTTTTACAGCGAAGCTGTTAACGGCTAGATTCCAGGAGATCGCGTCCGTAGACTGACCGGCGTGTACAACATTTTCGGCTCCATGTGCGTGGCGGTTTCCCGCCAGTTGTGCCTGAGCACAAGTGCCAAAACGGATGACTAACGTGACTCATAGGTCATGACATCGATAATGTCACATGCTCGTCAGTTACGTCAGGATTAACAATAATAAAATCACGTGTGGCGCATACCGGCATTGGATATGCGGGTACGAGTCAGGGACAATAAATGAAGAAAGAAGGAAGGAAGGAAATAAAGAAAGAGAGAAAGAAGGAAGGTAAGAAAGAAATCACGTGTAGCTCATACCCGCGTTGAAAATGTGGCTAGGAGCCACCGCGAGCAGGAGCGGGAGATATCTCACAGGACTTTGACGCTACCATGCCGTGTGCCGCGGCTATGCACGTTGTGGCTAATACACTAGCTTATGACGATGGGGTGGACTTCCCGCAGCAAACGGACTACTGGCCATCCCGCCGGGCGATAACAAGACTCCGGTGACCTTGCTCTTTGACGAACATGCCGAGGACGCTCAATATAATCAATAATGATAATATGTAAATTCACTATAGCAATATTCACTACAGCAGACCCACCATAGTGACAGCTTCGCAGGCTTCCATCTTCGCAGTAGTGGAAGGGCTCTGAATTTTCTTTCTGGAGCTATAGGGACTTCAATTCATACGGCACGGATTTTATATTGTGTCAAAAACTGTTTAGCCGATTTCTTGGCGTATTTTTCTTTCTGTGCTTGCTCCACTTGATGCACCACTGCAAGCAGTAAAGTTGGCCCTTTATATAATATGCAAAACCTGCTCATTGGGGTAGACCAGACGTTTAAACATGTTGGTTGCCGCATGCGCATTGAGTAGAAAGCGGCTTCTTGTCTGCCCATAAAATTCCTGTGAACCGAGAGCTCGGATAATATGGCTGCTGTCTTTCGTATCTCACGAGTGAACGCTGTACGTCAGTTTTCGAACCAGTTAATTTCACTCTACGACGGCATACAATACTGTTACGGTGAGATGCTGTGGGTGTTACCCAGCACCTCCACCAATACTGTTACGGTGAGATGTGTTTATTAATGAAAATGATGGATGCGAGAGGCTTAGGGACCGATGAGATCACAGTCTGAACTCACGACGTCTTTTTTCACTTTCAAGCGTCCCCCCCGTATTGTAGCAATACTATATACGTAGTGCCTTTTTAGAGCACACCTCTTAGACGTCCGTTCCTGCGGCGAGCGTTGGCGTCGGCGCGCCTCGGCGTCCCTCGTAACCGAGCGAACGTGCATGCACAGCGAAGGATGAAAGATCGAACGCGAATCGCAGCAGGGGATATGACGTGGATAGCGAAGAGAGCCGAGGCGCAAAGCGGAGGACGAGGGTATGGCGAAAGCGTGAGAAGAAAATCGCTGTGCCTCGCAAGACGTGCTCTGCGGCAACGACCGCAACAAGATGGCGCCAGAGTAGCTCGCCTTTGTCTCTTCACCGATGGCATGCATCCAGTGCGTCATGAGCGGAGGTCTGTCTGCAGCGGCTGCTGTGAATCGTGCCCGTGCAAGACCCACGCGCTGCTTCTCCCGATCTCCCGATTAACGAGGCAGTCGTGCCACGCTTCGCTCCGTTTGCAACGCGCCGCAAGAGACGGATCGTCCGGGCCAGCCAATATACCACTAAATGAAGCACGTATAGAGCTGCGCTCAATTTTCGCATTAGGGAGTATCGTATACGCCGGTGAATTCTTTTTAACGCCCATACGCGCTGTATGAACGCTCACAAAATATATTGGTGTCAATAACTCGTATAACGTCTGCGGGAAGCTCGAATTGCCAAATCAACATGTCCTGCCTTTGAAATGCGCAAGCAGTCATCTGTCTACATTACTAGTCTCTTCTAGACAATCATTGCAGTTAGATTTGTAGGCTCGTGCTTTAGATTGTTCGCATCCGGTACTCAGTTGCCCGGCCGTGCCATGCGGTGTTTATTACGGATTCCTTCAATTTCCGGAGAAAAGGTTCATCACACCGTCAGCGGGCGCATTTCCAACGACGAGACACGCTTATCCGGTGATCGAGCAAAACACGTGGCAAGGATAACCTCACGCCTAAGTGTCGCTGCGCTTTCGCCATAGACGCGGCCAGTAGAGGGAGCAGGTGTTCTAAGCGCATCCACCTGTAGCTGTCGAAAGATGTACCCGTCTTCGTTTCAGCAGATCCATTCGCCATAACGCGGCGTGGTTCTAAGAGCTCCGTTGGCTATCGCGGACGTGGACGGCCATTGCGAACGGCACTTGCGAACGGTACGTCAACATCGTCATCGTAGGCACTCGATTATGCGCTTGCAAGCGTGGCCCCCGGTACCGTATTCCAGGAGAATCTGGGGCGCTCGCGGTGGCTGGCCGGCGTTGAATGGATGGGGAAATAGTCACTTTATGACTGCACGAGGATGCCCAACTTTTCGTTCAACATGGCGGACAGAGGAGATGACGTGAGAAGTGACACGAGCAGGATATATATATATATATATATATATATATATATATATATATATATACGTTTTTAGCGCGTAGGTCCTGTTCGTATCACCTTGTCCAGTTGCCCGCTTTGTTCGCCATGTTACTTTTCGATTTCGCGACTGACTGGGCTTGTCCGGTCGAGTATCTGCAGCACTCTCGAGGAGCGACCACATTCCACTTTCCCATCTATCGTCCAAAGCTATACCTGCTGAATTAGTCCCACAGTATACCAGAAATGCTTTCGACCACTCTGAGTAGCCGATTACGCAAAGTCGCGTTTGTCGCCAGAGGGCCTTGCAGATTGCGCAAGCTGGATTATAGGTGGCCTTATTAGCTGGGGACAAGCTCAGACTTTACCGTTCAAAATGCATGTAAAACGCGAGAACGCCCTCATTACACTCCCACCGAATCGGTTCGAATGAAAGTGGTTGAATTTAATAGAGAAATCAGAACTCAAGGAACTGCACGAAGCATATTCTTAGGGCCTCGAATTTCTCACTAAAATTGTCAAAACTCATTTGGAGCATTTAAAACGGATTAATATGATATGATAGTTGTAGTGTTTACAGCACGGGGTAAACTTTTGCAATGTTTGGTGGGCTTCTGGAAAGTCCTAACGAAATATTGGTGGTGTATTTCAAAGCGGCTTATAAACTTGGATACGTCAATTCTGTTCGCTTTAGGCGTCTCAATAGGTGTAGCTTTGCTGAATTGCCATATTATTTTATACTGGTGAGTTACAGAGCGGGAGCGTTGATTTCGAGGTACTTTTCTTTGTTATTTTGCTATTTTCAACAAAATTAATGGCATAAGAAAAAACTGCTTTCTACTATAAATAGATTTTAACTTTTCCTTTAAATTCAAAAACGTAATCAAGTTTACTACAGCAAATGCCGAAAAAAAAAAACGGTATCTCTGTTCACATGTATTTAAATAGAAAGTCCTGAGGTAGAGCTTTCTGTTGAAGATACACTAAATGAAAACATTAGGTTGAGCTAGACTCGAAGTTTAAGCTTCTGTTACAACGAATTCTCCATTCGTAGCGAGAATAGAGGCTTTGGACTATGGTATCTTTCACGTGACGTCAGCCCTTGCTGAGTCACAGAGAACGGCAGAGAGGTAGGTCACTTGGGGAATACGTCAACTCGTCTGTTCCGATCGACGAGGGCTATTGAAATTGAGGAGCAGCACCGTTGGACCTTCGGTGACAATTTTCTACTAAACCGGGTCATATAGTGGCGCGCAGAAAACAATCACACATGCACGTCTAGACGAATAATCTATTTATGTAACTCGGCTTCATATTTTACATCAGTGTCCCTTTTGGGATTGTGGGACGTTGCATGGTGTCATTTCAGGTTTGCACTCTTTCCCTTATGGCACCTTGAAGCCTTTTACTCTCTGCAGGAGGGTGTCAGAGAATAAGACCCAGTACGGAAATTAGGCTGGAAATGTATTATCTTAAATGGACACTAAAGAGAAACACTATACTTTTTTATGCTGACAACGTATTCATTCAAAACACCAATGTCGTTAATTTCGCTGTGACAGGTTGATTACTGTATAGTATAGAAAATACAGATCAAAGTTGTATTTTGTTCATTTTCGCGCCGAAATCTCAGTGCCGGTGCGTCAGAGTCACGTCACGGATTTCGAAGTATATATTTTTCGTACTTGGGGCCCTTGTGACGCAACAAAGATTCTTGAAACTTGCCGAGTTCAGTCTGCGGCTCTTTGAGCATACAATGTAGTCCAGCTTTTACCGATAAAAATTTAGCTATCCCAGAGCAGGCGCGACCGAAATCTATGACGTCACGGCGAGCTGGTCCGGGTACCTCTAGGTGGCGTCGCCACCTATCCTGCTCCTTTTATGAGTTACTAAGCCGGTTCTCACGTGCCGTAAGAGTGGCTTTTCTTTTTTGGTATATTATAAAAGAGTAATTGCCAATACAGCTACAATTATTTTTCGCTTTAGCGTCCCCTTAATCAGACAACGATCTAAGCAGTCCAACAACCGGTAGCAATGTGCTTACTCACATGTGTGGTTAAATGCGTGATAATTGTCCCAACCCGCAATTCCGCGGCTAGACATGAAACTGATCCTGCCAAGAAAATTGCACAGGCTTAGCCGTACGCCCTATTGCGCAGGTTACACAACTGAGGTTCAAAAGCCAACTGTTTGTGGTCCATGTCAGGAACCACGTGTGTGGTCCATGTCTCGCTGAATCCTTTAATTAGCTCCTTCTATTGAAACCAGAGACCTGTGTTTTCCACGGCACATCATAAAAGAAGTTAAAAAACAGCGCTCGCAGCTGCTACGTTCATGCTCAAAATTCACAGCAACATTGCATTTTGGGGTCTGCATTGCTGACACACTAGGTACTGTGACTTGTCTGGTTTGTCAGAACAAATAAATGCCAATTTGCTTTCGTCTGCCACCTTCGTGATGGAAACTCATGCTTTGCCGAACTTCAAACGACGGAAGTGCGTCTTACGTCTGGTGACTTCATAGCTGCCGTGTTTTGGGCACCATTAAGACGACAAGTATACACGAGGGGAAACTTCGAATTTTGAAAAAAAAAATGACAGGCAAGTAACTGTGCTGAGTGTCATTTGAACCGCCAGGACCATAAAATTTCATCTTGCGGAATTTGACCAAGAACAGAAAAGCAGTAAGCGCAATTCTTTATATGATGTGCAGAGAAAAACGCTGATCTCTGTAATAAGTCCAATTTGTAGATCAGTGCCTAGCCTCCACTTGAGTTACTGAGTGGCTGTAAATACTCATCGAGCATGTATGTATTAAAACGCCGAATCCTACTGTTATATAGACTTTGTTTTCTAACAAGGGCGTCTTACGTCTGGTTCCTACAAGTGCATACTTACGGTTGTGGCTCGAATAACAACCGCAGCTGCACATTCAAGTATTGAACTAAACCACCACTTCGACCTACCGCGTTCGTGCTGTTTTAGATCACTGTTCAGTTAGAGCCAAATGACGGTCATAATACGGTGATATTAACCTTCTGCGAAACTAGGTCGTCCGAACACGAGCTCATGAATTTTCTTGTGTTTGTATTATCATTGGACAGCACAAGCAAGATACCATCGTGCTGGCTTAGTGATTTGGCATTGCGCTGGCTCTAAGCCCGAGAGCGCCGGATCGAATTCCGGCCACAGCGGCCGCATTTCGATGGGAAACGAAAAAAAAAATGGAACAACGCCCACTGAGTGCACGGTAAAGAACCCCATCTGGTCTAAATATAATCCGGAGTCTCCCGCTACGGCGTTCATTATAATCATATCGTGGTTTTGGTTCGTAAAACCCCAGAGCTTTATTTTAGCGCGAACAGAATCTGAATTTATCGAAACCGTGCGTGCCTCCACAAGAACGCATGTTGACCGCTGTTTCACATCTGCGCACCCAGTTGAGGCCGTCGCAGCAAAGCCAGCAAGGAAATGAATGCGCCAATACTCTCGCTATATGTACTGGATGTGAACGCAAGAACCTGCTATGCACGCGGTGACATGAGTGCACACCGTTCGATTACCAACCGCAGTGACCGCATTCCCATGTGCCAGTACGCAAATGTGTGCGTGTTCTGAGGATTCTGTGAATTTGGCAGAATCAATGGCGTCAACCTCAGTCAGGAGTTTCCTCACCACAGCGCCTCTTGTTGCTTCGGGTAGCTTTGAAACGTAAGTAACATTCGCACGTCCACCGTCGTCATCCCGACTATAGCATGTTCCTCCTGCGTTGCTTACCGAAGGTGACACCGGAGCGTGTGCGCCTGACCGACATCTCTGTCGCGAGGTTCACGGGAACGCGAAATTCCACGGCAATCAATGGCCTGTACCGCACTCGAGGGGGACGTTATTGCTTTCCGAGCAAGCTTAAAAGAGTGTTTGTTCGTTCTCTGTTTTATGGCTCGTCAGTTGCAAGCATAAATGCTTTAGGCGTCGCATAGTGTCCTGGGCAAAGAACTGTCGATGTTTGCGCCTGAACGACATCTCTCTCGACAATATAGTGCGTCATATTGCTTCAACCTCTGTCTCTTTGTTTTTCTATGACATTTGATGAAGAACATGCTGGCGCGCTCATACGGCACCGACAGCTGCTTTTTTTCGGGTTGAAGAAAATATGGCGCCCCGATACACCCATACGCATTGTTTTTGCAGGGAAACGAGCATATCAGAATCAATGTGTGCATGAAGACACTAATATAGGTAACAGGATAAAGCCGCAGCGCAAGTAAAAAAAAAAACAAAAACAGCTGCACACGTCGGTTACGGAAACCGTTTGGACGTAGATGGAAACGTGCATAGTCCATGGCGAACGACGAAGGCAGCTGCGTCGCTAACTTCCAACGTGGATTGTTGCCGTTCGTCCACTACATCGAACACAACTCTGGTAACCGAAGTATAAAATATGCGCGCACCACGCTAACTAAAGCGCTGATCTCTTCTACTCTAAAGGGCCTATTAGGCGTATTTGACGGAGGCCAATACTCAACAGCTCCATTTTTCAATATAAGAAACGTCATGTCTCAGCACCGTGATGGTATTTACGCAATTTTCAACAAATACAAAATAAAAACAAAAATTGCACAGGATCTTTTTTGTCATCCCCGGCCTTATTGCTGAACAGTTCCTCCTTGCCGAAGCTGTCCGACATGTGAAACGTTCCCGGCCAGACAGGGAAGGTAAATAAAAGGAACTGTAGCCATAGTTACATAACAGTTATAGTAGCTGTTAAACATCGATTTTGGTTTTCCACGCCCCGTACACGTTAAGAAAGAGCAGAACGGTCTTGTTGCGAGAGTAATGACGGACCTCATGGGCGCTCATTAGCCCTATGGGCTTCGAGTGCCAATAAAAACACCACGAATGAAGGAAGGGGAGGAGGAACAGACGGAAAGACAGGGAGGTCAGCCAGTTATCAGACCGGCTGGCGCTACTCTGTGCTGGGGAAAGGGATCAAAGAGAATAAAAGATAATAGAAAAGATATGTAGAAAAAAAGGTGTAAAGAAGAGCACACAAAACAGGGCCAAGTACTGCTTGCCGCATAAAAAGGCACATATGGCGTTCAAGCAGCTGCGGCTCTTTTCACACTGCTTGCTCTCCAAGTGAGGCCAACATGCGCGTCCGTATAACACCTTTAGGATAACAGACTTTACTGCCGTGGTGTACCTTTATTATGAAACATTGCAGGGATTTAGATTGCCTATATCAAAACAGCAAAGGTACCAAGAAAAAGGAAATTCTGAAAGCACATTTCTTTCCAATTTTAACAGAGATCTTTCAGTGCAGGCAACTGTGAAAACGACGAGTTATATTGTACACAAAGTGCTAACAGGAAGTAATTAATTCATATTTAAGAGGGTGTCAGTGGTCCCCTATTTTATCTCTGTTATATCCCGCATACTTCATCAATCTTTGCGGCTTTCAAGTCACTTACTACGGCAGAACACAGCCCTACTAATCCTACTAATACACCCCAAATAATGCTACCTAATCCACGCCAAATATCGAACTTTGTGCAAGTCAGAGATCCTGCATAGTGTCCCTTAATGGTGTCCCGCAATGACGACACCGGTGAAACTAGAGCAACGATATTAGTACTACAGAGACAATATTACGCCACAATGACACCAGCAGTTGCATTCCGTTGGCACTTTGCTTACTCATTTCAGCGATTAGACATCTTTACGAGTGAACATCCAAGACGACTGCTGCCCTAAACACCGCACAGCGAACAACAGCATTTTCCCGTACCACTGAAAGTGTGTGGACGTGCTTCATGGCACTTTCTGCAAAGTTACATGCATACCAATAACCCACTGTATCCTATCGCTGTCACACCTTTGTTGCCACTGTCATCGTCGTCTTGCTGCTCCCGTAAAACATGATCACGTCCCACACACAGGGCTGATCTCCTTACACAAATACATTGGTTCAACTGGTAACGCTTTGCGGAGCCATGAACACTGCTATATACGTATAGCTACCTGCACAATGATTCGCATTGCATTAAGTTCAACACTGTGTGGGATCTGTGCATTTTTACTTCAAGAAATCATTGTGGGCAATTCTTGAGCATTCATGAAACAATGCTTGACTCTTTCTGTTTATAAAATACCAGAAGCAAATTGTCGTTGTTTGTTTCTGCTGTAATGGCGCTTTCAACAAAACACTTACTATGTACCCTTTTGTGTCCAAGTTCAGCACTAAATTTGCCCAGGCGATGCTGGCCCGCTCATATAAGTTTGCTATTACCATGCCGGCAACAAGATTAAAGCACATTCTTCGTAATACTGCCAGTTTACCCACTGAAAAAATACTGTACTACAAGTAAGTTGCGTTAGAGAAATTCAACGCTACAAAGACGGAGAATTCGCATATAACGTAGGAATCTCATGTGCAGCTAAAAAATGGCCATTATGGACGCCTTTCTTACTGCTTTAGTTTTTATTAGTTATTACAGTTAGCACGAGTTAAGTCGTAGGCTCGGTTTGAGCGTTGAATTAAATTTTATCGTAAGTGTCAAATGACCCATTGATCGAAATGCAGGTCCACTAACGTGCAACCTGTGGAGGTGCGAAGCATGCAGTGATGCGCCGCTAATGGCTGCCTTAAGCAATGGCTCATAACCCCGTCAACATGGTTTCCCCATTACGACGACAGAAGAGAAGAGAAATTCTACACTTGAATGATGAGCGGCAACGCAGACAGCTGTGGAAGCCGACGACGACGACGAACGCGCGAGCGCTCGGTACGCGCTAGTGTAGAGCGCGTGCCGCTTTCTTACTGTGACTACAACTACGACTACGACGACTACGACGACGACGATTACGATAGGAAACGCCGACAGCCCGAGCGCATAAGGTGCTTCGCACCTAGAACAGCCGTTCCATTATGGACATAACAATCATTTTGAACGTGACAACATCAAGGGCCCCGTGTATGAGAAAATCCGATGTCAGCGTCGACGTCGCCGTCGTTGTCAGTTAGAGAAAAATCATCCCGAACCAGGCATGCCGCACCACGCAGGCCCTCACCGTGATGCAGAGGCGTTCGTTACTGAAACAATTGAATTTCTCATTGTAAAATGCGGCAGAAAAAATTCGTAAACTGTGACTTACACACAATCTAGACACGATAACGTCGGACTGTAATTTGAATATACGAGAAAAAAGAATTCTGTTACGGGGAAACTCACACAAGCCCGTTTTGCAGCTGCAGTTTGAGGTTTCTCTTAGAGAGAGCAGCGCGCACCGATCGGCTCCTTGCAACATCATCCTAATGGCGCTCGCCTCGGCGCATCCCCGGCAGCGGCGGCGCCCGCCATGCGGGGAAAAAAGAACCAGAAAGCTCGCCTTTGTGCTTAGCGTTCACCTTAAGCGTTTCCAATCGCGGTTACATAAGTTGCAGTTGCCGGGAAGCGTGAGAAGAAGTCAGGGATCTTTGAATGATATTATGCTCCACTCTTAAAGGTGAAACTTATGCGTCCTCCACGTTTGTTTTTTTAATTCGTGAGCACTGCGATGTGGCATAATGTAGGGATCAAATCGAATAAAAAATACTGCAGCAGTGACTTAGGAAATGTGTTCTCACCGAATCACCGCTCACATTCGCCAGATTGGTCGTTTCTTGGCTTCCCATCATTTACTACCACGACGCCGTCGTGAATGAGTTTTTACATGAATTCGATCTCGGCACGACGCGCCACTGATATTTTGATTGTTCTGGCAGCACCTTTTGAGCATTTCTGCTATTCCATGCCTCACAACATGACAACACACGCAAGTTTTGAGGCAGCTTCCATTCGTCACATTACACCATCCGCGTCGCCTTGATCGTTGGAAGTATGCTACTACCTCCACCACCACAGCCGTTTACTTGCACGTGAGCAAGCGGTGGTGTTTAGACACTGTTGGGATGGCGACGTTGTTCAAAAACATGGGTGGAACCAAGTTGGAGTTGCTGCTTGCGAACTTCTGATGCAGTTCGGCTTCACGTTAAAATTACTGTGGCATGTACCCTTTTCCAACAGCTGTTGTCGTTTAGTAGATAACGCTTACGATTCTTTAGCACAGCGGCGCTGACACAGCTGCCGGAAATTTACCTGCTTTCCCGGGTTGAAAGTATCCTCCTAATTGACCTTTGTGAAAACATCACGACACGTGTTTTAAGTACGCGTCTAACGCGTCGCAGGAAGTAGCCCCCATCCACCTTCGTGCTCCAATTTTCTGTATAGGTATAAAAAAGACCTCTATGACATCCATATATGACGTGTCGGACACGGGTACCAAGTGAACGAGTTTGTCGTTAGCAATGTTTTATGCTGGCAGCGGATGTTCGCGCCCGAGACTTTCGTTGCAACTTTGCCCTAAGTACGAGGGCAATATTATGCGCTCCAAGGCTTTCGTGCAAATCTAAAGCTAGTTGTGGATTGCCGTACCGCAACCCCAGAGACATCGTAGTGTCTACGTATTGTAAATCTAGTATTCCTGAAAAAAAAAAAAAAAAAAAAAAAAACCGTGACAATAAGAAAGAGCCCTGTTTCATGCATTTTATGTACAAATGAGGTACTCAGAAGCTTTTTAGCCCTTTAGCTTGTGGGAAACGACTCGGTCCCGCAGTCCACGCCAGCAGATCGGTCGCGCCCAAGGGCGCCCAGCCGCAGCTCGCGCGTCCCTCGCGCCACTCCTCGCGCGTCCGTCGTCTTCTTCGTCCAGAGTTGGCTCTAATGCAACTAATCATGTCGGCGTTCCCACAAGCTATATATAGCTCTTTATATGTGCGAATGGTCAAATATTCTTGTTTCTTTTTTCGAATATATGGGATAATGACACTTATTTTAGCCTCGAAGGACATAAAACGATGAAAGTGGGGATTTTCCCGAATGACTATGCTGCAGAAAAGCTGTAACCAAATAATATTAGACACAAAAGGTGCCCTGAACCGCCCCTGGGGCTTAGTGAGAAAGCATATTCCGAAGATATCATAATCTGCTGCGATCATCTCAGCGAAGTTTTGCAGTTGTGCGCGGCCCGTGGAAGTCGCAAGCGGAGCGCGAAGTCACTTTTCTGTCAAATGCTCCGTTTTCAACAAAAGCCTGCGCCTCACTCTTTTCTGGACGCTTTATTTCGTATTGAAGCGTCCAGAAAACAACGGCTGCTATTGGCCAATAGCTGATATCAATCAATAAGGGTGTTTGCATCAATGCACATCTTCCTACTGTCACTGTGTATATTTATTGACGAAGTTTAATGAACAGGCTAAAGTAAGCGAAAATCTGCTTTCGAATTTCGATAAGAATTACGTATTTCCGGAAGAAGCCGACAATTGTCCCCTGACGCTCAGCCGCGGCCGCCGGCGTCACCTTGCTTATCGTTGTCGTAGCTGTCGGGTCCCGCTAATTTCGACTAGCTTTGCACGCTCAACTAGCCTCGAACCACGCGAAACGTAAGGTCAGACTACACGCACGCTTGCAAGCGCCCTCACTCCTGGCCGCTGCTGGTTAGAAGCGTTGGCGGACTTATTGATAGCGCTTCAAAATGTGCAAGTTCGACGTGGCTACCATCCGTAGGTCAAGATGTTGAAGGACAAAGCTGGTCCGCACAATGTAACACGGCCAGACTTGAGCATATCATATGCTGCATATGAGCGCGAGCACGCACTTAAGCCCTGTCGTGCACAAAGCAAACGCTGCGCATACGCACTATACTCCATCTCACAAGCTGTTGTAAGTACTGCGCAAGGTACGAAGTGTACATAGGCAACATCCTTGCTCAGCGATATATATTTCCCGTCGTAACTGGCTGATTTTGGCTACACTAGAGAGTTTAATTTTTTCTCGCTACAAAAAACGGTACAGCTATACGTGGCATGTTAGGATCTTTGCGCATGCACGTCGTATACAGAAAATTACTGTGGCAGTTACCGCCGGTAACCGTAATAGCCACCCTAACCGTGATCACTTATAGAAACATGGCAGCACCCATACGGCTGCCGACCAGCCGCTTCGATCGGAATTTGCGCTTTTTTACTGGCTCTCCGCCTTGTCAGCAAGAAACAAGGGGCAAGTTTCGTCATCGCTAAGTCTCATCTCCAGCTGAGGTCAAATCAGTTAGGCTTGTTCTGTCGAAATTATTGAGATCGGCTGTTTGTTTTCACGTTGCCAGGACTACAGACACGGCACCGAGCCGTAAAACTGGTTGGATTTCTAGTTATCAGATGGCGCCATAGCATTAGCATTGGTGACGCGTTGACGATACGGAATGATCTAAAATCCGAATCCTTCACTGCATCATTAATTTACTATCCCGCTCTAGCATGGCACGCGATGACGGTAGCGAGCAAACGCCAAGTACACGTCGAGCGGACGCTGCGGCGCAGGTGCACATTTGTAAAGGCATTCGCCCGTAATACTTGCTAATGAGGCTGCAAGGTAACTGCAGGGAAAGTGTACAAGTAAAGCGAACCCCTGCTGTCGCATGCATGTATAAACACAGCTTATGGTTACCGGCGTCAAAATATACATTTTTTTTGCGTCAATCCACCAACCATGGAGCATGTAACAGGATGGCAAGCAGACGCTGAGCAGACGACGGGGCGCGGATGAGCACATCTCGAGGGACATTCGGCCTTCCTATTGGCTAAGAATTTATGTAGCTTCCACAGTGCTGAGAACAGCTTGTGAGATGGAGTATACAGTTGCATGTAGCTGCGTATTGCTACGTAGCGTAGATACCGCGGCCGCCCCGCGGGGTGCCGCGACGAGTCCATTGGCTAAGCGCACTGCGGCTCGTTAAGGACAAACCCGTTTGGCTTACGTTTGGCGTGTCGTAGACGCCAAAATCAGAAGTTGTGGCGTCAACGTTTATACCCAAAATAAAATTTGTACTGCTCGCCAGGGTGACGTTCATTAGGCGGAGCGCTGTGGGTACGCCCCCGCTCCTCCGTAGCCTTCGCAATGCAAGGCATTGAAGAAGGAATAGAAGCACCGCAAAGGGTGTGCTTGACTGCCAATAGCTCCGCTTCTCCTGAACGTATTGAAGTACTTTTTGTAGCAAATTATTTCTGAAATACCCTATTTGAACTTCAAGTGCATTTCTCCACTTCGATAAAAAGGGTTCAGGGCCTCTTAAGGCTTTTCAAAGCGCTGAACTCTGCCCATCCGGTTTATCAAAACGGAAGCTGCGCACCTGGTCGGAACGTTGCAATAGCCGCGTTGCTAATGACCGACCGACTCTTTGCGGCTCATAAGTACTTTTATTGCGATAGTAAATATACGGACGCTGGAGGTACACAGACGCTGTTGGCACTGTCACTGCCGTTGCCACCACCGTTGTCGTGCGGTCACGTTCGACGGCGCATGCGCAGCACCTGCGCGGAAGGTTGAATACCATCAAGAGCTAGGAGGATATAAATAATAAAAAAATGTCACAGGTCTCCGCGGCACACGCAGCACAGTCACAGCGTAAGCTGGTGGAGCGGCTCAAGAGTAGCTACAATTTGGGCACCACGCACAACAGGGTCTTCGCGGCAGTCGGTTCGCATCGTTTTGACGAGAACGATCTGAACTGTCCGTCCGGCGTCGACGGCGAGCAGCGGCTTGTAATGCTCTCTGCACAGCAGTCTGCTGAGCCCGATCAAGCCTTACAACTGCAACTTACATGTCAAGCATGCCGCGTTTGCAGGCAGCATAACCAGACGGCGCCACCACACTAACGCAGGCTGGGGATCGAGGTTTATTTTTATTTAATTGCGCGCCTCGTCTGAATGGCATTTCGTCGTCTGCGCCTGTGCACGATATGTTTACAGGTGCCTTAATTAGATGGCGCCACTATACGGGGGTAGGCTCGGATCGTCTGCGCCTGCTTTAAAGGTCATTTTTACGGCGCCCGATAGCAAGCGCTTGGTGACTCAGTGGTAGAGCATCTGGCTCCTACGCAGTGGGCGTCGGTTCGATCCCGGCGGGAACCGGGTACTTTTTTGGCATTTCCAGCGATAGCGGCTACGTTCGCCGGCGGCGGCATCATCGCGAACCGAAACGGCTATTTGAATGAGCCCATAACAGCTTACGCTGTAAAAAAGATTGTTGGAGCAGAAGTACAGTGCCTAGCATATACTCTAGGCATTGTAGTGGAATGGACGCTCTTTAAGTGAAGGCCAGCACCACCATATTGTGGTGAATAGAAAGTTCGATGGCCGCCGGATTGTGTGCAGCGACTGCAGTGGGTGGTGGTGGTGAAAACATTTATTAGGCTATAGGAGGGACAGGAGGTATGCTTGGACCAGCCCATAAGGGACTGGTCCTTACAAATACTAGGAGGAGGTCCCTAGTTCGGGACTCCAGTGGTGGTAGCTGCCGCCCAGGCGAGCCCGACTAAGGCTTGTTGGCCTGAGGCAGCCGAGCGGGGTCGCCTCCCTGTCCTCCCAGGTTGGATTGGGGATGGGGGAATGACCGGGTTGGAGGGGCAGGCCCACACCACGTGATAGGTGCCTGAGAACACCGCACTACGGTGTGGACAGTTGATGCTAAAAAAGGGTCAAATGTTTTAGAACTGCCGGTCTCACTAAAGTATACATACATACAAAGTATACAATACTCAAGGTATTGGTGTGCGCGGCAATCTTTCCTTGGCAAAGGTGCCTCCACAGCACCTTCGTATACGTGTATCCCGATTGCAACGAGCATGGTTCAATCCTGGTTCAATCCACCCCTACGTTTATGTTGCCCCACAAATTTCAATTTGGCCCAGGACCAAACTTCAAGCTGGGCCACCCCTAATTTCAAATTGGCCCACTAATTTTAAGTTGACCCACCCGCAATTTCAAGGTGCCCCACCCCCATTTTCTAGTTGACCCACGCCCATTTCAAGTTGGCCTACCCCCAAATTTTAAGTCAGCCCATCCCCAATTTCATGTTCGCCCAGCTCCAAATTTTTATTTGCCCCCCCCCCCCCCTCAATTTCAAGTAGGGCCACGTTCATATTTCAAGTTGGCCACACCCAGAATTTCAGTTGGCCTACCATAAATTTTAAGTTGGCCCAGCCCCAAATTTTCAGTTGGCCTACCATCAATTTTAAGTAGCGCCACGTTCAGATTTCAAGTTGGCCTACCCCAAAATTTTAAGTTTGTCGACCCAAAATTTCAAGTTGGCTATTCCACAAATTTCAGTTTAGTAATGGTGATCATTTGCGGAAGAAAAAAAGAAACGGCGGCAAAAGTGCACGATATGTACTGCGGCCAGTTTCCTACCCACCACACGTTACCGCCGGCGGCATCACTGTCCTCTATGGCTTGGTATTTGGGCGCGAGGCCTACCACTGCAGATGTGGGTGCTGGAATCGTTTTGACGTGCAAAGTTGGATCACTTGATCCCACCTTGCTCTGACCAAGGGAAGCGGACGGTTGGAACGCGTTTTTTAACCGCAATTTCCTTGTGGTTTTCCCTTGGAACATCGTCGTTTTGCACACACTTCATGTGCGCGGGCACCTAGAGACTACACAAGCTGGGAAAGTGTGCTCAAGTTATTGGCGGCGTTGTACTTTACTGCTCCGTGCCGCAGTGCGCTAAGTATGCGAAGAAACTGGGCGTGAGCTTTCACTTTTACCCCAAAGATAAGAAACGGCACGGCGCATGGCTAATAAACCTCCGAATGGGTAAGGAACTAAGCTCACATGCACGTGTTTGCAGCAAGCACTTCCGCGAAGAAGACCTTTTGTACGGGCTCAGAGCGCACATGTTCGGTGATTAGCCGACGACGTTAGACTATCGCTCACATAAAGTGTTCAGCGAGTGATACGCAATACTTAAATCGCATGGCGGGCGGTGCTTTTTACGCCGCTGCTGACGTTTATCGACGATGGGCCGAATGCAGTCATAATGCATCACAAAGACTCTCGCTTTCATGCGATACAGAAATGCATCAGCTCGGTGTCCCCAGCGCCCATAAGAGGTGCAGGAAGTGTCATGTCGGAATTTACTTGTCATGTCAACGGCGGCCCGTTTGTAGATGCAAACATACAATGAATGAACTTACACGGTGGACACGTTGCACGCGTTTCTTGCAGCAAAAGTGTTTCTTCACTGAGCAGCACTTGATGCCCAGTTTCAATACGACACGTTGGTTTTGTAGATTTTACAAAAGCAGCAAACTCGGCCTCCGTGGTTTCCATGTCGGTGGCCATAGCATGTTGACGCCGGCAATCGGGGCGGTGTTTAAGGCTTTATAAGGAAGTTAATTTTTTGCAACAGTTATTTAACATATTGCACAGTCAGTGACACAGCCATAGCAGTATTTTACTGATTTCGTCGAAGGGAAATACAATAATAACAAAAGTAAAGACGGCACGAAAGCGGCGGCGGGCTGAGCAGGAGAGTTGCTGGCGGAGCAATCCAAATTTGCACGTCACACGGATGACTCCGCATGGCGGCGCCACGGTATGTCCTCGCTCCCAATAGGCGGCTTCCACACCAGCCATTGTGAGACGCCTGGTAGCTGCAAGGGGCGCTGTGCCTTCCACCAGTGGGGTTCGGCTTGGGTACTGCGTCGCGCCATGTCGCACTCGCGTATAGATAGACCACTGCCTTAGGAGTTAAATCGGTGTCAGTGCTCCGCCTTTCGGGTGAAACCGCCACGTTTTAGGGCGCAGCTGTTAATGCGACTAAAACCCCTTGAAGACGTCAAATGTGAGTTTTATCAGTTCTAAAAAAAACAACTAAACTCGATTACTCATGAAATTTGTACTTTGAGGAAATGCGGGGAAGGCTAAGGACAATATGCAGACAAATTTTAAAGTGTGTGTGTGTGTTAGTTAGGGGGTTAAGTGAAAACTGCTGGACCCTCGTTTTCGGTCCGTTAAAGACGTTATAAGAAAGGCTTAAAAATGTTTCCCCGCTTCCGTGAGAGGAGCGAAAACGGACGAGTTTTCATATTTAGAGGAAATAGGGGCCACCGTGTCAGTGACATGTGCATCGGAAGTTCAAAAGTCTAGATTGATTACGTGCTTTGAAGACAGTCACTAAATACTCGTATTCTTATTTTTATACGCTGTAAGAGGCTGTTGCTCTTCCACGATCTGCTCGATGAACTATGCGAGGCACGGTCTTCATATTTCAGTGAACTCGGAAGCATTTTGTTGGTGACAAGCGATAAATGTTCAATTTTTGTAGGTTAATTACAGCCTTTGTATAAAGTTACCTATTCAAGCCTTCCAGAGTACCGTACTGCCGTTACCTGCAATGTTTACCAGAGGCCTAAAGCAACTGTGCAAGACACCAACTTCAAGTTCAGCGAAAATAGGGCGAATGTCAAGTGTATAATGAGTGGCGAAACTTTCAGGTTCTTGCCATAAACAGAGCGTTGGATGTAATTACTGAACCCTTATATCATCTCTATTTTTATGCGTCATACGAGGTGCGTACACACTAAATATTTCCAGACGAGCATCTTTAGGGTGTTATACGAGCATACTTATTTTATTAACACCCATCGGAAAGGGTGTTTGGCTGAAGTAGAAAAACATATGAAAAAAAAAAACGGAAAGCAATAAATTTTGGTCCCCAAGTTTCAAGCAATGCTCCAAGCAACTCAATTTATTAGAAGAAACGCCAAGCGTTTACCTCATGCCTTTGTTTCCTCGTCCTGGTCATCAAAGATGTGTGGTATTTTCATTCTCTGTGCAATGAAATGATAAGTTAAAGCACAACACCGCTTGCATATATTTATTGCAGAATTATTTTCTACGTCGATGGCGCGGTTGTGCAAGAACAACTCACGTAAAAACAATTTCCGACTTATTCAGTTTATAGAGTGAATTCTTGGTTCGCTCCATATTCACACTGTACTTTGCCTTCCCTAATTTACGTGCAGATTACGACAGACCGTCAACGCAACATGCTGGAGCTAGCCATTGCTGCCGTTCTTCTATTCATCGTACATTGGCTCATGTGAGTGAACAATCTACATAGGGAACGGGTGCAACCGTGAACAAACATAAAACAGTATATGGCTGCGCAGAAGTGCTTGTGAAATGTGATCTCTATGGAGGCGGTAAGTACTGCCTTGAGGTCTCTGCGAAAAATCCCAACCAGCCGTACACAGCAAATTCAGGATGCAGTCCATATTTCACTACATCGGGGAAACAGCCCGCACTTCCTACAAACTGGGAACTACAGTCCTACTAGATAACCTAAAGCTCACTGCCCCATCGTATAGGGCTGGGCACTTGATGTTCCACCAGTGTGCAGACGACGGGCTCTTGCCCTCACTGCGGTCTGTCGTCGACTGTGATGCATGAAGGGTAAACCGCTCCATGCTTTCATGATATGAATATTAACAGTCAAACGCATTTACACCAGTTCACCATATCTGCTTGAAAACTGGGTTGAATAGCTACCTATACTCGTACATATCTCGTTTGGTTCCGGAAGCGAACGTAGTGTGAATGTCGATTTGACTCCCTTAAAAGCTCAATGTAGCCGCTGATTTTCCTTCTCAATAAAACACTTGTTGGCGAGAGTCTCCGGAAATAATAATAATAAAATGAAACAGAGGAAAGCAACATAGGGGTGTGTGGACAGCTTATCGCCACTTGTGAAGTGCCTGCGAAGTGTGTTGTAAATCACCTCCTTTTACTGGCATACATGATGTGTCCCGTATGCCTGTCAGACTGCCTTTGTTTGCTGCAGCAGTTAAATGTTCTCCGGTGAGCAGCTAAAGTCGGCTTGAATCAGCTAGTAGACCGTAACAACTTCCACGATATACTGCGCCGCGAAAGCCCCAGTAGTCGTACTATGATCGTATATTCTGCATGCTAGCAGTATTGTAAATTACTTGTTATCGAGAACTGTCAAAATTGAATGACAGGAAATGTAATTTTGAAGAATTTGCTGTGTGTGTCAGAAAGCGTTTATTTCTGTTCCTTCAGAGAAAACAGAGGCAAACTTAAAAACCGTTAAGCGTTAGATGATGTTGCCCCGAGCAGACAAAGTTAATAGCAGGGACTATAGAAACGAAAGACGCACAGTGAACAATTAGCGGTAATACATTCACGAATTAGAAAAAAGAAAACCTAAGCAAATATATCAAGTATGATGCAACCAATAATATAATAGGGCGGCTGTAGCGTACATGCGGCCAGAGATATGGTAGATATGGTACGCTGGGCTGTGCTTCTGCAAACATAGCTGAAAATAAAAAGAAATTGACAACAATTCAAAGTTTAATTGCAATCGTTACGAGAAGCCTTCGGATGTAGTGTTTGATTCTGCATTCAGAAAGGTGACAATGAGCAAGCACGCACTCGTTTTGTTTCATTTTGTGCACCCATTTAATTGTCAAGCATAATAATTAGAGGTCTTCCAACAGTGAGATTTCCGAATCAAACTGAATAGGAATGCCTGCGAAAAATAACCCATCAAATTTCTAATCGAATGGGAAATATTTTATTTTAAACAAATAAAAAATATAAAGTATGTAGAGTATGTCTTCTATAAAATTAGACTTATTTGCATCATTTGACACACGTAATGCCGTTTACAAGAGGCCGTTAGGCGAACTAAGAAGATTGTAAACGTGAAACGATGGCTCTCTGTTAACTCCTTTCTGTTGTCAGCTTTCCTGGAGCATATTCATTCGGGGCAGTCCTCAATTGCATCAATCTGCCCTTATAGAATCTTGAATAAGTGTCGCTATTAATGCGAAAACCTTATATGGCTCATGAGGCGGAAGATTCGGCGTTGGTGTGACCACGAGGTGGTCCAAAAAGTCCAAAAGGTCTAAGTGAGCCAATCAGTTGATGACGTCAATTAAGGCAAAGTTAATGAAGGCAGGTTTAATTACGATGGAGTTCAGTACGACACTCGAACACACGAATATTGGTAGGAGTCGAACAAATAACTGTTGATTTTAATAAAGGCGAAGGTAATTAAGGCACTCGAACCCTCGACATTGTGTGGTTGCAGTGCTTTCACATTCATCCACGTAGGGATGACTACGTGCCCCTTGATTTTTTTTCTTACATTCGAACAGAAACAAATATTCGACAGTTCGAATAGTGAATTATCGAATCGAGTACGAATCGAATAGCAAGGACCATTACATTTGTATTCAAAATTTCGAGCATTCGCACACCCCTAATTACAAACATAGTGATCTTGGTATTAATTTCGCCTCTACGTTTACAGGAAAAGAAGAGATCACTTCAATTTTTTCAAGAAATGCGGCATCCCTGGTCCACCGCCGAGCATTCTTTTCGGCAACATTTTGGAGATGTACAAAAAGGTAAGCACTGGACTTTTTTTTTTTGAAAATTATCGCAAGACCTTCAAAGCAGAGTGAAATTATTACACTGCAGGTTATGAAAAAAAAAACGCCCTTATATTGCGATAGCAATTATTTAGCCACTGCAGGCGCATTTCCGCTATCGTCGTCGCCCGTCATGATCCGTAGAAAATCTAAGTGCGATAACACCGTGGCCGTGCACCATATGCTGTAGGTGCGAGTGATAGCGTGCGAGGGTGAGCCGAGGATGGAGGTTCGATCTCGCGCGATCAAGCGATCTGCGATGAGTACAGAGTCTAGGCGATCTGAGAGCTGTGTTCTCGCCGCTTAGTGCGCGTTGAAGCGAGAAGCAGCATTGAAGGTCAATCCACTCGTTGCGGCTGTCGCTCTTCATCGCGCTAGCGTCTTGAATGCGAGTGTCCGCGCTCATCGAGTGAGATGTGCTTCTGTTTACCTGTGCGCACGTGACGCCATGCTTGTTTATTTAGTTAGTAGGAGAATGTTTACGAGCATATACGGCCGATAAAACTACTACCCTTACTTTGCGATGCTGTCTGCTAATTTACTATAGCAATCGATGCTTCGCCTTTCGACTGAAACTGCGATTTTTTTTTTTTCAAAAGGAGCCTTAGTATGTTAGGGGATTAAGGGCTGTAGATGGCTTACTCTAAAGGGACACAAAATGATATCGAAAAAAAATTAACAAAGCCGTATAAGGCATTACTTTAATGTGACTTTTTAATTTTGAAGAAAATTATTTTTTTTGGCCGTACAAAATGGGTTTCGATCTTGTTACACCAAAAATCACCCGTTTTAGCCCATCTTAAACGTCAAAACACACTTGGCAAATAAAAAGAAGAAAATGAATTGAAGTGACGCCAATATTATTTGTTTTATTTGGTGGCTGTACGTTTTTGCATTTGAGGATGTTCGTCTTTGGCCAGACGATGAATTCGACAGAAAAATTGACCACCTGCTTCTTGTTTTTTTTCTGTATATGAAAATAAAAGAGTATATACTTATGTGCAATAAACTTAAAGGTTCAGCTTTACTAAAAGCGCTGACGGCACCGATGCAATCTTTATAAGGCATAACGTGGTAACATCAAAGAATATGATAATTTTAGTACGGCCCTAAAGTTTTATGAACGAGAAGAGAGGAAACCAAGGTGCCCGATTTTCGGTACTCGCAACCCTACGAAGACGAGAGATGATGAAGCCAAGGAAAGCATAAGGATCGAGGAAAGTATATGTAGGTTTTATTTTAAGTGTAGAAATGATAAGCTAAAGTGGACGAATAATACTTGCCGCCGGTGTGAGCCGCAGCCGCATCCGCATTATAGTGTTGAAGTTTTATGTTGCAGAACATAGGTTCAATACTAGAGAATACATTTCCATGTAATGGTCTAAATGCGTATAAACTGAGGGCCTGATTTATATATATATATATATATATATATATATATATATATATATATATATATATATATGCGTATGTATGTATAGCAGAAACATCGTAGTGTGGACTTGATGTTCATTTCGCCCCAAAACTAGCTCTTCGCGAAATTGGGCTGGCATTAATTCTATTGTTTCCCGCGTCTTATCTCTGCTCATTCCTTTACGCAGTCGCCGACCAAGGCTTACCGGGAATGGATCGACAAATACGGCGATGTTGTCGGGTTCGTATTCCCACTCTGGTGGATTTTTCTCTCTGTAATTTTGGTCATGTAAAATATGAATCGATTTTCTATAAAAGAACAAAAATAAATCTCTGCAATGTCCCAATTTCGCAACGAATGAGGTCAGTGTTATAATAAAACCCAGGATAACAGGTACAGAAGTAGGAAGATGGCTTGTACCATAGAAGACGAAAAAGTAACATCGGAACATTTTGGTTGTAAAAAGCCCATAATTTTTTTCTTATATAGCTGGCTTCGCATGAGCGCTTACGTGGAAGGGAGGTTAAAAACCTCTCTTCAAGACAGATCATATTGATGGCGCTTACGAACAGGCGATTTGATTGGTTGACTGAATAATTGATTCATTCGTGAGATTTATTGGCCCGAATAAACGCTGGAGTTACCAACACGCTGCAGTATATAGCCCAGAAAAGTCCTGAACGCATCGTACTGAAATGCAAAGATATCTAGCTATACAGTCAGGACACAAGGCAGCGGCCAACATTAAAATGTGCTGGGTTTGCAATCTGATGGTAGTGTGCAACGCGGGCCAGTTGGTTAAGCATGATCGAAAAAGGATAAAAACAGCGTAAAATGTGACTACACACTGATGGTAGTGTTTATGGGCGTGATGGGAACCGCTAGCTGGTCCATGGTTGAAATCAGCAATAGTCGTTTGGGAGTCATGGTGAAAAAGAAAGCAGGGGAGAGCAGTCGTCGCAGGCATTGGTAACCTTGTAAAATAATATGGAGATAGACAGAATGCTAAATTGCAGTGTATATACCAATTGAAAAAAAAAGAAAGCAGAGAAGAGCATTCGTCACAGTCATTGTTAACTTTGTAGAATAATTTAGAGATAGACAAAACCCAAAGTTGTAATGTATATAAGAAAACATAATTAGCTCACGCCGTGTAGGTGATTGTCGCCATCACGACGAAAGGGGATGTCAATACTACTGCCACTATACTACTACTACTACTACTACTACTACTACTACTACTACTACTACTACTACTACTACTACTACTACTACTACTACTACTACTACTACTACTACTACTACTACTACTACTACTGCTACTACTGCTACTCCTGCTACTACTACTACTACTACTACTAATACTGGTACTACTACTACTACGAATGCAATTACTACTAATAATAATAGTCTGGACTAATTATTGCCAACTCGTTTAAGTGAAACGCTCTACTGAGCCACAGGAACAAATGGCGCAACAGACACACACGCCACCTGTACAAACATGAACTAGCTGACAGCTGTTTATTGTCCTCAGTCGGCAGGTATATAAATATATCAATGCCAGCACGTCAATCTAGGCACGTGGGAAACCACAAGATGAACAGTTAAAAAAATGCGAGCACCCAAGTGCCAAGTCACCGCAACGCTTCACTTCAACGTGTACAATTACCTAGCCATATAGCCCTACTATTACCAATCCGGTTTCTTAACTACATTCCCGAATATTTCGAGTTTACGAACACTTTTGCACTGCTTTTCTATCTAGACGCGCCTGCTTACGTGCAGGAATCGAAACCACCGAGGTAAAACCCTGCCATGGAAAGCCTTAGCCATGTAGCCACCGCCATCTGGTTCGCGCGTTGCAACCGCCATCGCTCTCATTTGTTTCCCTCTTCGATAATGGTGGATTTCCTTAATGGAGATAAGAAATTAGTGCTATTTGTACCACTACGCGGTAGGCTGACAGCCTGGTGAGCTTTAACCGTGAAATTCCGCGAACTCGGGGAATTAGCCTGAGCGGCCACTGCGGTCATGACAGAGAGGGCAAGAAAGCGTGGCCTTCTTGCAAGGATGATTGTTGCACATTTTGTGATGCGCCTCAAGTCCCGTGCACAAAGTTTTCTCGCATCCGAACTTCGGAAAACGCAGAGATCCATTTACGTGAGAGTTAGGATATTCCTACTACTTAAAAAAGAAACATGGCATGTGCATCAGTTATGCGTATGTGGCCCTGTGCAGCGGCGAACACAAATTATTGGAATCTCTTCTAGCATAAGCACGGCATCGGGGCTACTTAATTTCCCGTTTTATCCACTCTGATTTTGGTTCGCATTGCGGTTCACGCACTGTGGCGTCATCCTTGAAAAACGAATGGTTCACAGCTCGAATAAACCTGCAGTCAACCGGTCGTCTTTGAGTTCTTCAGCAAATCTCATTTGAGCATTATATTTGACGATACATTTATAGTCGTGTAGGAGCAATACTCTCATTACCTTTGACAGTGCATCATTTCTGCACGTATAATCTACATTTATATTTTTTAATGTACATGGCGGGGCATTTTGGCGTTGTACACAGTTTTACAAAGCTAAATCCACGCTATAGACATGATGCTTTCACCTCTATTGGGCTAATATTGCCATGGGACAGGATCCGCGTTCACGTGGCCCCATTGAAGCCTTCGGCTCGCCTACCTTGGCAGATATGTAAATGTGTATACGTACGCAAGGCTGTGTCATATATGTGTGCGTATGCGTGCATGTATTCGTACTTGCACATTTTTGTTCTGCCAAAATACGCTGATACTAAAAACTATAAAGGAAAGTTGGCCGAGACAGCAACTAAGCTTTTCGGCGAGCCCAATTGGATTCCAGTGGTGATAGGAAAGCTTAATTAAAGTATTTTCCGGTGTATAAGTGGCGTTTTTCTTCCTGAGCTTTCCGTTGGTTCGTCTTATAGAACTGTGCGACTTATATTCGCCTTTTGTTTTGGAGGGAGAAGCTAGCGTAAAAATCAGATTGGATGCTATGGCGACGCGAAGCGCGCTGGGTTGACCTCCTCTGGCAATTGCCACGGGTTGTGTGCGCGCTAGGGATGTACCGGGTTCGTCTCGCGATCGAGTTGCCGTGCGCCATGCGAGAAGGACCGAGCGCAACGCAAGCGGTGGTAGGCTGGCCGCGAGTCGAGTGACCCCGACGTCGTCGTATCTATACAGAGCGCTTTCAAAATACGGCGCACGGTTGCGCAAACTACCCAGTTGCTACCAGAGTACAAGCCACCCCACCTTCCCTCCCGCGCTGTCTTACCGCTTTCTTCCTTTGTGCGCGATTCGGTTGACCATCGCACGCTTTAACTCGTACATACAGCATACGGTGCACGGGGGTGATGTTATCGCCCTTGGACTAAATGTGGAACATTGCGGCGATCACCATGGCAGAAATGCTCCTCGAGTGTCCATATCATGGCTATCGCAGTTGCATAGGAAAGACACCCATAGGCTTGCACGTGACCCACGTTCAAGAAGTGAGAAGTCACTAAATTTTTTAATGCCTTACTTACTTTACAGGTGCGCCTTATACACCGGTGCTACTTATATACGTTTTTTTTGGGGGGGGAAAATGCCGTTTTGAGGGAGTTGCGACTTACACAAAGGTGCGAGATATAAACCGAAAAATACGGTACCACTAATATACCAGCCTGTTTTCGTAATAAAGCTTTAACGCTGTTTTTTACAACTTTAGTAGCTCTGCCAGACCACTCAGAAATGGCCCGTTGAATATGAAATTAATTGCGAGTTCCGATCCTTCGTGTTCTGTTGTTGTTTTTTCTTCACTTATTGTCACCGATTTTTGCACCCCAGTAAATGTATGAACCAACTAGCCCTTCAACGAGTAGTATTACTGCTATTATTTCCACGAAGAAAAGTATTCTCACCGGCTGCACCTCTATAGACGAGAGTAGGCACACGACATTTAGAATATTGAAAACGCACAGGTGAACTGTATACGGAGATAATATACTGGAGAACACGGTTCCGAAGTTAAATGTCTTATACAAAAAAAAAAAAAAATGCCCCCGCCAAGTGACTTGCCGAAAAACAGATAAGGGAAGTGCACCTGCATCTTCTTTCGTGTCGGTGAGCATATGTTGCATGTACTTGTGTATCGTTTAGCGTGTGTGTTATGAATGGGTTCAGACAAAAATTGTACACCTTTCTTGTGCTATTGTAAGCGCTGATTTCGCTTCAGCTTTTGTTATGGGAGGTTGACAGCATGTCCAAATTGTTAATGAGCAGCTTTTAATTCGCCGCTTTGTTGCGTACTTCCAGGGTACAAAATAAAGTGCTTGTGTATTTGATGTGCAGCACCACAAGTTCTTCCCCTTCACGTGCCCTACCGCGTTCTCTCACTTATGTGTCCTTGTTGGGTAGAGCCGTACAAAAACTACACCCGTGCCGCTGATTTCAGGTACTTCAACGGCTACAGGCCTGTGGTGCTCGTAGCAGACCTCGATTTGCTGAGGAACATCCAGGTTAAGGATTTCCAAGATTTCACGGACCGAGCTGTGAGTAATTAGCGCCGCGAAGATTTTACCATGCATGAATGATCAATGCTTGTGACACGTGCTACTTGCTTTTGCTGTTTAGCAGACGTACACAAGTGACACAGCTGCTGACACAGAGCCACCTGTCTCAAACATAGTTAATAAATCAAAGCTACTAACGTTAAAGAAAGAAAGAACATATATGTGTGGTGCGGTGTATTGGTAATTTCTGCTTTCATACTGCATACGTATATACATTGCGTATTAGCTAACGTCATATAGTATCTTATAAATTACCAGTGCAGTCTAAGGAAATAAAGACGACGAGAAGTTGTTGGCAGTCACCTTGTTCACTCTGGATATTTGTTTATGAATCTATTTATACCTTACCTAACGCTAACTGGCCAACCTTTCCAATACTAATGTTTTTAAGCCATGTGTATATTAGAAATTTACAGACCATCATCGAAAGCATCTAATTAAGCTGTTTGCACCAAGCTCCGTATTACCTGGGCTTTAGTTCTGATTTGAAATGAAATTATCAAGAGCAAGAAGTTATCCTACGCCCGCCGGTTCGCGCCGGATCCGGCCCTGCCCTCAATCACCTATTCCATGTATAGACGGACTTGATGGCGTGTCCCACCCGGTGGCCGCATCAATGCAACAAAGCATTCACTATATGTTTGTTACTAATATTATTTCTATTAGTCACTGCCATTTTTTTTCTCTGCAATTGAGGAAGCGTTTATTTGGTGGTCGCCAGCAATACTGAAGCATCGGTTAACATTCCCTATTATTGTAGTCCACGTTACGAATTGAAATGTTGAAAAAAATGCGACCGTAGAAACCAACCGAAAAAAAAAGAAAGTTTGCAAAAGACGTGCGGAAATAACAAAGAACATTCTACTCCAAGGTTGTACACAATTCAACACACGCTCACCCTTTATCTTGGCTTTGATATTGCTAGCTGTTCAAATCAACAAAGCCTCCCCTTGTAGGCTGATTATCTTTCGCAACTGAAACGCTGTAAGTGAAAGTAAGTACAACCTAAGCATTCTTAGTTGTGTGGCGTTTCTTTGCGAGCCACTCGTTCCTCTGTCTCAGCTCCTGTTCCAGGCCAAGAGACCTCCCAGCCCTCAGAACAAAGGCCTCCTGCAGCTCACCTCAACTCGCTGGAAGGAAGTGCGCAGTGTGCTCACCCCTTCATTCACTACAAGCAAGCTCAAAATGGTAAGTCCGCCAAATGGTGTGGCTCAAAATGGTGTGGCGCGTGCTTTTGGTTAACTTATTAGTGTGTAGAGGGTAGATTTCATTGACGTTAGAAGAATAACCTCCGAAGTTAAATTTAGGTGCCCTGAAGAACTTGCTTTCCTGCATATTTGTACAAAAGCTGGCTTGGGAATGCCCGCCTCGCAGAAAAAAAAAGAGTACAAGGCGACCTACAGACGTGCACCTACGCGATGAAGGCGTTTAGTACTTGCAACAAGGCGTCCTGCTTCACCGTGATGCGTTCATGCATCTTGGTTAGGTACGTAGCACTCGGGAGATGGAAGAACGTTCAGTACACTGACGGCGGATTCTGCCAGCGACTAGCTAATCAAGGCGTAGTATATGGATTTTTTCCCTGCATTGCTTCGTTCATCATAGCCATACTATAAATTGAGAATGGCGTCGGTGTTGTCGTTCGTCAGCTGTACTCTTGTGGAAGACAAGATACTATATTGAACACCTTTTGTGCCTTTCTACGTGGTACGACATTATTTCTGGACATAAATAAACCGTTTTAACTCAAGACACTTTTCAGAAACGAAAATCCTTTGATCCCGACCGTAAGCGTCACTGACAGAGATAGAGAAACGACAGCAATGCCGCAGTACCACAAATCGACAGGTCTACGTGACCGTTTATGTACCTCCTGGCCATGTTAACATGTGCGCGCAAGTAGTGCTCCCTCGTCCATCATTCTCCCTATTTGCCCCTTTATAGCCTATTCCCCCGCTAAAGTTAGCAAAGCGGACAGTGCATCTGGTTAACCTCACGGAATTTCCTCTCTTCTCTGTCTGGGCAGTTATTGTGAAAAGCCCAGCTGCTTTTCAGGATGCCCCTCGCCTTACGTTCGGTGTTGCAGATGTCTCCGGGAATCATTTCCGCCGTGAAAAAGCTGGTCTCCAGGATCGACCAAAAAGCAGAGACGGGAGAGGAGTTCGAAGCGGGCGAGATGTATGCTGCCCTGGCCCTAGACGTGATCTGCAAAAGCGCCATGGGCATCGACTACAACCTGCAGGAGCAGCCGCGTCATGGCTTTCTGCTCTTCTGTCGAATGCTGTTCGGCTGCGCCTTCTCCTTTATCGCCGTCATTCTTAGTGAGTTCGGTGCCCAGCACATCCACTGGACGTACAATTGTTTTCGATAAAGTCGACTAGACGTCACCTGACCCTTGATATTGTCTTTGCTGCTGGGAAGTGATGAGGTTCCTCTCATGCCAGATGCTTTATTTTAATAAAAGGGGGATTTACGAAAGTTGCCTTCGGCCGGTACCACAATTCTAACCATTGAGCTGGATTTCTCAAAGGGGTGGAAATTAACAAATTTTATGCATTACCCCTTTACATAATTACTTAAAGGTGCGTATTACAAGTTACCAAAGAACACGTCAATTACCCATTCTTATCCAATATTCTTCTAACTAATTACTTAGATGCGCGTATTTAAATTTACCAACTGGATCTAACGATTTCTCAAGACGTGGCGTTCGAAAAGCCCGAAGTTTTCGATTAAGCCTACTCGGAGGCTACACGACAAGGAAGAATATCGGGGGAGCAATCCTACATGTTCCTCGTACTAAAAACAGTGCTTCGCAACATTGCTGCCTCTCAGCATTGCCAAGGACTACCACAACCGGCATCATTTGCGGCAGCGATGGCGTAGTAAAGTTCACCGTGAAACTGGTCTGTTCTCATTCTCATAGGCCATCCAAGTACTCTTTATTCACGCGCATCCCCCCCCCCCCCTCCCCTTTTCACTTCTGCTGTTCTTTTTTTGTTTGCAGATGCGTTTCCAGCCTGGGAATCCGGTCTCAGGTTCATCAATTCTCATTGGCTCCGATACCAGAACGGCGGCGTGCACCCTTTCATCGACGTGCAAGAGAAGTGCAAACGCATCGTCATGCAGCGACAAAAGGACTCCTCGGTAAGGATGGTGGCAGCCAGAGGAAAGTGAAAACTCTGGCATGAACTATAATCCGGGCCTATAGCCGCCGAGGGTAAAAAAGAACCCAAAGCGAGCACAAAGGAGCGCGAAGGGACCACAGTGGAGTTTGCGTCCCCCAACTCTAGGTTGCGGCTTGCGTCCCCTGACCTAAAGCTCGATTTGTAGTACAGCGTGTCGCGTTCTTTAGCGCATCACGGTAATTGCTATGCGACCGCGTTTACATGCACCACGCGAAACGACTTAACCAGTGACAAACTACCCTCTCCTGTCGCATCGATGCGATTCGCCTTCTTAGCGTACTACTGCCATTTACATAAATTAGATGCACTAAAGAAAGCGATGCGATGTGCCACTTGTCGTGTTCATGTAAGCGCCGCTAATAAAGCACAATAAGGACCATGATTTGTGGTTTTCTGGCCGTAATCACGTCAAGGAAATTACAGATGTCTCGTCAAATGAAAAATGGGTAGATTAAATTAAGTTATGGGGTTTTACGGGCCAAAACCACGATCTGATTATGAGGCACGCCGTAGTGGGGGACTCCGGAAATTTGGACCACCTGGGGTTCTTTAACGCGCACCTAAATCTAAGTACACGGGTGTTTTCACATTTCGCTCCCAACGAAATGCGGCCGCCGTGGGCGGGATTTGATCCCGCGACCTCGTGCTCAGCAGCCCAACACCAAAAAAAAAAAAAAGGGGGGGGGGGGTAAATTATAGGAACTTATGTGAATGTTACAGAGATGTAAAAGAGGGGCTATATCGGTTGCAGGAATGAAAGAACGAACAGCCGTTGATGATACCCTAACCTAAATTATGTGGAAGGAGTGCACGCAGGGAAATCAAACGCCGCGTTTAACAAATAATAGTTCCTTTATTGAGTGTGTTTGTAGGAGATAACATCACGAGCAGTGCAAGCTGTTGAAACTAGCGTTATAATTGAGCTATATGTATATGAGAACTATAGATAAAGAACGCTGTTATGTGTGACACTCGACTACATAATTGATATAGTTTTATTGCTGGCACTAGTGATGCTGCATTTGCAATCACGCGCTTCTCTTCCACTCGCCTCTGTAATGTAAAAACAATTATGGTAGTAAAAATAAATATAGAGATCAATAGATAGCGCGAGCAGATTCCTCCAACTGGAAGGACTGGACTACACGTAGTTGAGGTAAAGAACATACTTTAGGGGAATTTAACAGGACATAGCTGTGAAGCAGACAAACTGTGCCTTTGTTTGAAAAGAAAAGCCCTGGTGAAGTGCGGTCGGCCATAGTTACATATAATTTAAAGATTATTAGGTAGGACATTTGATTGAGGAGGGAGTTCGTTTATTTTAATTCCCTGTGTTGCAGTAAGAACCAAATATAGTGTAAAATACGGTAAGGATAATATGAAAGCCACAGAATGTAGCGATCACGGCGCAGATATATATGGCTTTTGTCGGTATATAAACGAGATTTTTCTTATTCCTAACGCATACAAGTCCTCTAGGAGTGCGGTTCTAACCAACAAACATCTAGAGCGGAGACCCGGCTCTCCGATTCTGACATCTTATTCTATCTCTCGCATGAATATGCTGCAAAGCGATTTATATGTTTAAAAATTATGCTTGCGATACAACTTGTGACATGTCTAATGGAACAAATAGTTTTGACAATGTAGAAAGGTAAAAGTAAATAAGGAGAAATTTAGTACTTTCGGAATACTTTTCTAAGTCATCTGAAACACGACGCGATGACGATTACATCAGCATCACAATTAAGCCTAGCTGTCCCGCATGATGGAAACATTTCTTTTGAACTTCCTGAAGGCATCTGAAGTATGTGCAAGTTAAAAGTACCTTGAGATCATATATGAAACACAGCAGTAATTAAATGCTTACCTTAAGAGACACCGGGGTTCTGATTAGGCTTACGTAACTTAGTTCATTGATATTTTTTCTTACACAGGAATGATCAGGCATCAAGCCTGATCATTCCTTCTAATAGCGCACTTCGTCGTGCTATTACTTTTCTGTTTGCTTAGAAACATTTGTCGTTATTAGTTCCTCGTAAACGTGTAACTGTACAATTATTTATCGTAGGGAATAACGAATTCTATGCATCCCTGCTATATAAAACATTGCAAGTATAATCAGCTGCGCTAATTATTCAGTAACTATCGAATACACGTGAATCTGTTGGATACGGCGCAATTTTCTGTGACCGTGGCAGAAGTGGTTTGCGCTGCCCGTTTCCTAGAGCTGTGAGCGGGGCCCAGTTACGTTTAGCATCAAAAGTAACTGCGACAAGTGTGCCTATAGTTAATAGATATTCACCGAGACACACATGATGAAGTTTGTATGCAGCTGCACTATACCTCACTTCGAAATTGTGAGGTAGTTTTTTAGATTATGCAGATTAAAAGAGAAAAACTTGCAGTGGCAGATATCCCATTGAAATAATTGAACTGTATTGCTCAAAGAGGCGGACATTACTCACACGATACTTTCAAATGTATATTTAAATAAATAACAAAATTTCGCTAGGTATGTTACTTACTAATTACTTTATGCAAGTTTGTAACTTACTAATCGTAGCGGGCGAGCTTTCAGGTGACATTCACAAGATACGAATTCTCAGGATAACACTGGTTTTGAGATGCGCGCAAACTCGCGGTGAAAAGGCACTGCTGTTCCTATTATTTTTTTTAACAGAACGCCGTTTTAGATATTGAAGCATACAAATAACTGGAGCGCCAATATATTTCGTTGCACAATTCTGGAATGATTATTTCGTAACTATTGTCATCCTGAGAACCCATTTCAAGGTCATACAAATTGCCAACTCACCAGATACAACTCGTAAATTGCAAGATGCGCTGTGAAGCAAATAGTGAAAACTTAATTAGCGAAACTTGATTAAGTAGTCGATTATCCACGTTGATTTCTGGTGCAAGTAATGTCTGCCTCATTGAGTAATTCACCTCATGGACTAGAGTTGTCCAATTTGGCACAGGCAATTTCTAAAAATTTTGTATACATGACCTGTGAAATGCATGCCATGTATCAGGCCAGCGAAAAAAGAACTGTCACTTGGTGTTATTGTGGTCAATCGCCTTCAAATTAGTTCTCTCCTGCTTCCAGACACGGAGTCCTCTTGAATCAGTCATGGAACCACTCCTTGGGAAGGGCTGCTATGACAACCATATACAGCGTTGCATTTGATTTTCTCTCGATTTTCAACGCGCGTTCCTTTCAGATGCGTTTCGATTTTGGTGAACAGTAAGAAGTCGCACAGGCCCAACCATGTCCAGAGAGTTGGCCCCACGAAAAACCAAGAAATACTGTCCCATGCCAAGACAGACTGAATCACGTCAGCTGCATTAACATGGCCTCTATCCTGGTGCACTTGCCAGTTCCTCTGTCAAAATCCTGGGCAATAGTTTGCATTCATTTGCTATGTTCCCCATTTGTCGTTAAAATGACATTCCCAGCATTTCGATTGCTATCAATCGCTGAATAATTCTGTTTAACATGGTTCCTGCTTCATAGAGAATCGCATCATCATGGCTTGTCTAAGATCTCCCAAAGAGCGGCTCACGTTGCACTCATATTCGGCCTTCCTCGAACCGGTTGTGCCACATCTTGTTTAACTTCTTCATGACCGTTTCGTCAGCTGGAAATGCTGTTTGAATCTTCCGAATTGCGTGTGCTTGACTACCGCCAAATTTTGCACGTAAATTTATGCAGTATGTTTGTTTAGCTTATTTCGACACTTTCGCCCATTTTAAGTTCCACTGAGACCAGACGGGACGAGAGGACAGAACTGAACACAAATGCACCTGCACAACAGCAGACTCTACTGAAGGACACGCCACGTGCAGGCTAAGCACATCACATCCCACATCGCACAGTGTGGCCAACCTGCGTCACAAAGTTATCTCTAAAATATATGAGATCGGATACTTGCCATACACAATTTTAGCCTAAAAATGCACCAGGTGTATCCGCATTGTTCACAAACAGAACAATTGCCTTCAATATACTCGGTGCAATAGCATCGCTGCTGCTTTACTCAACTGTGCTCGACCATGACTTCGCACGTTTTTCGACGCGCTTTTTTTCTCCGAACAGCTCCGCCAAAAGGACCTCTTGCAGCTGATGATAGATGCGAAGGATGCACACGTCGACCTGGACACAGTCACGTCGGCCCAGCTAACAGCCGGAGAAGACAACGACCAAGAGCTGCTGCAAAACAAGGCCGCTGGAGGTAAGGCTCACCCACTACGGACAGTATCACGGACGTGCTTCTATGCAAAGCTGAGAGGTCGAAGTTTGTTCTATGAAAGCGCAGAAGTCAAAGTTGGTTTAGCGGGCAGACATCTGCTGCTGAACTCACAATATATTTTAACGACTGCTTGTTTTCTTTCTATTTATTCTCATTTATTCTCTATAACGGGACCGTCTTGCGACACTATAATCATTGCAAGACAGGCAATAAAATAGTACCGGTAGTTTTTCCAGCGCACTCAGTAAACGGTTGTCCAGATCTATTTTGTTCACGTGACTTGTACGGTGACGCAGAGACCACGTGGTGGTCCTGGAGAGCACTTGCAGAATTTTTCGCCTTGTAAAGGTTAGTACGCTGTTCGGAGCCCAATGCAGTGCCGGACGAACACAGCTTCACTTCTGAAGGAAGTGCCGGCAATCAGATTGAGCACGCGCATTTGTTATACGGGAGGACGGGTGTTTTGGTGAAAGTTATGCAATAAAATCATACAACTCTGTAGTAAAAATGGAAGACACATTTTTCGGGCCTGATGGCATCAAAAGTTTGTGCAATGATCGCTCAATAACGCTAACATTAAATCCGCTACTTGCACTTTTAATGGATAATTCAGAGAAAATGTTGCAACTGCTGAATTGAAGATAGTAAGCGGTGTTCTCATTAAGCAAGCATCTGAAGGTGGTACAAGTTTTAAGATATTCATTAGCAAACGTCCGGCCAAATGGGATGGCTCATTACTTTCCTTGAACGTATTCCTTTAAGGGGCGCAAGGTGGAACCAAGACAATTAATAACAGCCAACGAGTGGGCGCATCGGGGTGCACACACATGGGCGGCGCACTATTTGACCTTAGACGGCCTCGCGTTTGACATTGGATATGACTAGGAAAAGAGACTCACATTTAAAAAGGCAGGCTGACCTTTCGAGGTGAATACCTGCTGACGGTAGTCGAGGAAAAAGAAGTATGTTGCTTTTGTCAACGAACCTCGCCTAATGACAGCATGGTGACGCGCCATTAAAATCCCTCCCACATCATGTAATTACGAACCGTTTTGAAAAATTCTTGTGGCAGATCCTTATAAAGTGCACAACACTTTACAATTTCCGATGTATAAACGACATTTATTATGTAGCTTGGTGAGGGGCCCTTAAAGCGATGCAGTGCAAACGTTAAAACGTGGAATAACAGTCAATTACGGGTTATATTACGCAGACAAACATTTAAAAAAAGATATTGTTAGGTTGCCTTGAACACTCAGTGACTGCAAATATTCACTGAAAATTTGTCCTCAGGTTACTAAATGTGGAGTTTATGATTGAATAATACTTCAATAAAAAGATGATAGGTTATCATCTTACAGTTGTTGATGAAGACGTGTTTGAATGATGTGTCGCTGAAAAAAGCTGCTCCCTATATCAGCAGCGATTAGTGCCCACACCGCCATGGGGCCGTAGTCGTGCGAGCCAGCTGCGATGCTGCGCCGAGCCAAACGCCAATTTTTTTATTTGTTATTACAGTTAGCACGAGTTAAGTCGTAGGCTTGGTTTGAGCGGTGAATTAAATTTAATGCTTAAGTTTCAAATGACCCATTGAGCGAAATGCAGTTTCACTGACGTGAAACCTGGGGAGGTGCGAAGCATGCAGTGATGCATCGCTAATGGGGTGATACTGCCTTAAGCAATGGCTCATAACCTCGTAAACGCGGCCTCCCCATTACGGCGACAGACACAGAGAGAGAAATAACATTTATTAGCCCCAAAGGAACTAAAGCCCAAGCCGGGGCCTCCTGGTAGGCTCATGCCTCCTGGCCCAGCACGTTCTTGGCGTGCTGCACCAGAAGCGGCCACCATAGTTTTTCAAACCTTCGTGGGGGAGTGGTCCACTCCTCCCAGCTGCCAGGACGCTGGTTGTGTGGTAATTTGGAAGTATTGTCTTTTTGAAGATCGAGTTTGCAGGGAACTCCCACAAGATGTGTTTATTTGATGGATAGGCCCCGCACTGTTTACAAGTGGAGGAGCCTGGGTCCTTGTTAATATAATGCGTATAGTGTGGTGTGAGTAATGTGTGTGTTTGTGCTTTTCTTATGATTGAGGGGTGCTCTCTCGAATGCTTGTAGGATGGTGTGTTGAGAATTGTTGATGCTTCCCTGCGAGACTTCAAAATATGTATCCTTTCTTTCCGCTGCATCTTCTACTCTTTTCTGGGGTTGTAAGTATCTTCAACAGGCCAAAGGATAGGAGGTCCCGGATTTTCTGCGCGGGTGAGCCGGTGTGCTCATACATTTCCTCGCAATCCTTGATGGCCTGGAACCCATGGTATACGTATGCGTAGAAGGGGGTGAGCATGCACGTACTTGTGGAGCTTTATGTGCATGGGGTAAAGAAGATCATCATTTTGAATGTCTCTGCGAGCTCTTTGACTGTCTGTTCGGATTGTGATCGTGTCAGATGTATCTGTCATTTACGTTATGGCGAGCCTTATTGCCAGCAATTCCGCGTCGTGAGGCGTTGGGACTCCCAAGTAATTTTTCACAAGCGTCGAGTCATGGCCCACGACTGCTGCTTTGCTGATTTCGGCATTATGACTGACATCTGTGTAGTACGTGCTTTTATTCTCTTTCCTATGCATTATACTTGTTCTTTTTGAGCGCCTATTTCGATTCTACGCTGGAATGATGAGCGGCAACGCAGCCAGCTGTTGAAGAAGACGACGACGACGAACGCGGGAGCAGTGGCACGAGCGCGTGCCGAGCGCGAACACGAGCCGCTTGCTTATATACCGCGACTGTATACGATGACAACGACAGGAGACGCCGACAGCCCGAGCGCAAAGGGTGCTTCGCAGCTAAAAAAAAATCACCGACAATTACGATGCTTCGTAATGCAAAATTCGAGCGCAGCTCTTCAGGTATTTTAAAGTGACCAGTGGCGTCGTTCATTGTTCAGAAAGAAAGAGCAAACACGTCAACGCGTGTCTAGCGCGGAACGCATTCTCATGCGCATTCTCTAGCGGTCTTGACGCGGGCGAAGTAGCGCATGCGATGTGGAAACAAACCACATGCCAGCGCTTTGTTTCCATATATGGTATCGGTGGACGCGCTCGCCCAGCGCTCACCGCTTTCCTTAGTAATGACGGCATTGGCGCACCACGGCGCACGCTAACTACGGCGCCATCTCGTAGTCTTGTGCGGCACTCTGCTTTCCTCCTCACCCTTTCGCCATACTCTTCTCCTCCGCTTTCCACCTCATGCTTTCACTGCAGCCTTCTACTCCGCTTTCCCCCTCGCGCTGTGTTCGCTATCGCCGTATTTCATCCCCCGCTGCGCTCCGCCTTTGTTCTTTCATCCTTCGCTGTGCTCGTTCGCTCGGTTACGCCGAGGGACTCCGACGCTCAATGAAGGAACGGGCGCCTATGAGTTGCGCTCTAAGAAATCAAGCTCCTTGTTCTCTGTTGATTCGTTCTTTAGAATTGATTAAAGGTCCTTACTGAAACCCCCGATGCGTTACGTAATAAAAAAAAAAACAGGCATAGCCGTGCAGACTCAAGATATGCGCAGTGTCTCTGCAATGGTGATCCGAAAGAAGGTCACCGCCCGCTGCGCCCACGCACAGGCAGAGCTTGACTGAAGCTCAGTGTTGGTGGGACGTGATGAGCGGGAGCTCATAGGAATCGATGCCACAGCTATAGTCGCCTACAGACATGCCCTACCGGTCGCTGGAAACCCGCAGGCTGTGTGGCACGGTCAGGCTTTTCTTTTGATCCATAAATGAATCAATTTCTAAAGAAGACCGTGGCAATCTACGCTGATACACTGAACGTCCCGAATCCAAATAGGTCAGTTGCACTAATACCGGAAGCTTGCTAGTCCCGAATAAAGGCTTAAAGAGCAAGACCAACGGCGGTGACACCTCGAAAATCCCGCACCGGCACCGAAGTATCTTCTGAATATGCTTTTAAGGACCCATTCAGTGCTAGCACATTGCGCTAGATGTTCTTTCACGCGCCGCTAATGCATATATGCGAATCATTTTGTGTGCTAAGTACGATTTCCTGGTTTTTGCAGTGAGTACAAGACGCGACCTGTCTGTTTTCAACAAAGCCATATTGGACGATGATGACATCACGCAGAACGCTTTCGTGGTTCTTGTCGGAGGGTAAGTCGCCATGATTAACGAAATAATATATGATGCTCGCATTTTGCAGGAATTCCCTATTCGCATAGAAAATCGCGCAATAGAGCATGCTTGTGAAGTATTTGCTTGCTGCTGTTCTCTGCAAAATGTCTAAATGAAATAAAATACTTCTATGGCCTCATTTGTATAATATCAGGCTTAATTGCCCTCAAGTGACGGAATACACCCACGAAAGACAAAGAAATCGGCAGAGACACTTAAGACTGCTTACGTGTGCGAATGCGAAAGCATTAGAGTCCCTTTGACAAAACCTTTAGTCAGTGAGATGCCTGCCTGGCGTCAGATGGCTGCCTGACGTCATATGGCTGCCTGACGTCATATGGCTGCCTGACGTCACACGTCAGACGTGAAATGTGAAAATACGAACCCACTAGGCACACCTTTATTAAGCGAGAACCATGGAGCCGCTGTGGCATCGGAAAAGCGTGCTCGCCTCGCCCCCCCCCCCCCCCCTCCCCAGAGGCCCGGGTTCGATTCCCATATAGAACGAAATTTACAAAACTTTCCCTTCAATGGCATAAATTTAATTTGTTTACAGGAACCTTGCTGAGAATTTGACGTCAATCCGAGCATTTTTCACGGGTTCTTACTCTTTGCGCCATCGGCCATTTTTGGTACCATCGCTCGGTCACACCGCCGCCAGATTTTCGCGCAATGGAGCATCTAATGCTTTCGCATTGAAAAACGTCCGAGTTTGTTTTTGCGTATACCACTTTGACTGCGTTCACTTACCCATTCAGGTTCGAGACCACGAGTAACGCTATGGCCCTCGTGACACACATGCTTGTGCACCACCCGGAAGCGCAGGAGAAAGTGCGAGAAGAACTGCTGTCAGTCGTGGGACCCGAGGTATGTGCCGAGCTGCGTTTATGTTTGTCCGGTGGCGCTGGCATAGGGTGTGAAATGATGCGTGAAGAAGTAGGGCGGCGGTGCGCGTGAAACTGGAATAACGCAAGGTGCGGAACTGGCCACACATATCACATTTTAGTGTGTGCATGCGCTGATTGACCAAATGCTCGGCCTGCGTTGATTATCACGTTACCACACACACACACACACACACACACACACACACACACACACACACACACACACACACACGCACACACACACACACACACCCATATATATATATATATATATATATATATATATATATATATATATATATATATATATATATTTGTGTGTGTGTGTGCGTGTGTGTGTGTGCATGTCTGGTTTTCAATATCAAATGTGGTGCAGCGGTTACCGAGAAAAACAATTTCTCCTTTCCCATGTATTTAGATAGGAGCCCCCGTGCAAAAGCTTCCTCCTAAGAAAACCTAAAAATATAACTAATGATATGATTACTAAATAACTCATACTTTCATGTAGTTCAGACTTCTTTCTTTCTGATGCAAATGCTTTCTTTGCAGGAAGCCATCACCTACAACACCATTCAGAACCTACCCTATATGAACAGTGTCATTCAAGAGACCATCAGACTTTACCCCCCGGCATTCGCGTGAGTTTAAATTGATACCCACGTAACATCTGCTCACGGAGACGCGCTGCTGCATTCTACTTTGAATGCAAAGGTCCAAACTGAAACTATAGTCTCTGTGTTTTATATATACCACTCTACCCTTTGCTACCTACCTTGGACCCAGCCATTGAAAAACACCCTATGTTAATTTCATAACATAAATCACTTTAAAACTTTGAAAATTTGCATGTGATATTGTATTTTCGTTTGATTCGCTGAAGAAGCACAGTGTCAGCCTCAAAGTAGAGTCTTATATGTAAAGAGATGTACTACAACATAGGCTCTGAGAAATGAAGTGCCTATCCTAGGACGCAGATGAACACTGTTTCTGTCACGGGTTCTATATGTCGGCCAGAAAGACATTGCAGTCAAACGGAGTACATTTTAAAAGCGCGTTGAATGAATTGGTGTTCAACACTTGACTACCCTGGAAACGCAACATCAGCAGCAGCCGGGGCATACAAGAACTCTTCTAGACCTTTTCACAACGAAATGGCGAAAAAAAAAAAAAACCGCCATAGGATGTCCCTTGCAAAAGTGGCTGTTTTTGCACTCGATGCAAAGCATCATTCTGATGGTTGCTGTCTCCACCGCAGACCAATATACCTCTAATACATGCCTCCTTTCCATGTTCATCACTAAAATTGGGGAAATGCGTGTTTTATCCTAGCACTCGAAGCCCCATTTCGACACTTTACGCTCATTCTAAATATTCGCCCCTCCCATGTACAGTCTGTGTCACACTTAGGGGAAAACTCGGAGCGCCTTGCAAGGCACTCCGAGTTTCCCCCTAAGTGTGAAACAGATTGTACATATTGATCTTGTTACTGCGTAGAAACGAACACGAAGCCGCAGCCAAATCTGCAGGCTACAACAGTGCCGCGAAGGTGTCCATTTAATTCACTCTGTTTAATGGCGTATTACACCTTTAAATGCACAGACGCAAACACGACGCCAGCTGTCGAATTACTGAAAAATGGTGCACACAGGCTACAAAGGCAGGTGGGGAGAAGGGATGCAAACATAGCACCATATTCTCAATCGATCGCATCATGGATATCGTCCTGAAAGCGTGTTCATTGGTTGAGCGTGGGAAATGCACGCACACAAATAGATTGCCACACATCAACTTCGCGTTATCCTCCAAGTGGTCGAGCTCCAGAGTACATTGACAAAAAAAAAAAAAGTGCGTAGCTTCTAGTGAAGCATTGTGCTACAGGTCGCGAACGTAAAAGTTAATCCATTGCCGAAACTGGTTGATCAAGAAGAACCTTAGTCAGAGCTGCGACCTTTGTTCTAGGTGTAGCTATGCTCACGCATTCGTTGGTATTATCTGAGCCATATAAATTATAAGGGACAACCTGCCGGCCAGGGTCCGGAAGTATGGTTTCGACACGCCTTTCATTAAAGGTCCTGATATTGAGGAAAAAAAAAAACGTTTGAGAGATCGACGCTTTTCGAACTACCATACCGATGTCCACAACCGAAGTTTCGTTCTTTTATTTTTATCACAGTGTCTGAACACCACCACTACGTTTTCTGCGGATTTCTCGCCGTGTCTAGAAATAATCATTGCACTTTACCTCGTAAAATGCAATCCCTACTCACCTGCAAACAGATTGCTGGTCTCAACAAAGGTCGGAAGTAATGAGGCATTTGCCACTAGTTTCGCTACATGCCATAAAAAGGCCCGGAAATCGTCGCGCAATTTACGTTGGCGGTCTGATCGACTAGTGTAAAATCATCATTATACACTCGCATCAGGCTCCAAACCTGTGGGATTGCATGAAATTTCCTTTGTTTTTTGTAACATGTGACGTCACAATCTGCCACGTATCTGTTGAAACTACACATAAAGATTCAAGGATGCCTAGTGAAAATTTACGGCTTTAGTTTCAATGAAAATAGCCAGTTTCGCAATTCCGTCTATGACGCAGTGATAGGGAGCGCACGAAATTGTCTATACCCTTGTTGCATCTTCGAAAGCCTCTGAGATTGTAAGAATGTTCCCCAATCGTCGGGAGTTAGTGAGAAATGTACACTAAACAGTCATCTATGTAAAGCATCATAAATGTACGGACAATATCAAGACAAACACTGAAGAGTGTCTTGAGTCAAACATTTACTTGCTATACATTCAGCATTAGTAGCCATGCAAGATGCATCAAAAAACAAGCAAAAAAGTTAGTAAAATGCACTATCACTTCTTTTCATGATTCGATTGTATCATTAGCATGTGCAATGAATAAAGGCAATGTGAATAAGTCGTTAACGCTGTTGTATACAATAATTCGCTTTGTTAGGATTCCTTGCAGCCAGGTTCGACATTGTGATACCTACAGCACGACTTTTTAGACTGGCGTTGATCAAAAAAGTGAAGTCACAAGCACCCGCGCATGTTTACAGCAAAATAGCAATAAAAAGTGACTGAAATTAATATTCTTCAGTTAAATGCTGCGGAACCGGCGTCAATACCGCAATAATCTTTAACATTGCATCCTCTGTGACTGCTTTCTATCGTGAGTAGGGTCGTGACTCGTGAGGCTGTCGTCGACAAAGAGTATGGGAAGTTTCGAATTCCCGCCGGCACTGCTATCATGGCGGCGGCAGAGTACATCCACAGGGACCCTCGGCACTGGGACAATCCTGACGAATTCGACCCGGAAAGGTGCGTGTTTCACAATTTTTATGGCAAAGTAGTGCATTTCAATCGTTTTACAAACAACAACCTGTGTTTGTTATCCCCTAGTGGTTGTCGAGGTAGTTTACCATGACGGCCTTTTCCCTTGCTGATCTCAGAGAAATAGAATTCAGTACAACAGTAGGCACGGAACAGGTACTAGGATAAGTAGAAATGTTAAAGATTACTATATTTTTTACCTCTCAATCTTTTTTTTCCTTAGAGTTCATACACAAAATCCACAACACGATATTAAATCCCGCGTTAACCTGGTAGTCTACGTTGTCTCGATGGGTTGGTTATTAAACTTAAATGCCCCAAAGGGATACCTCGTTCACGAGAGATGCCGTAGTGGAGGGCGAAATTTAACAACCACCCCTGGCTCTTTATAATGCGTGCACAATTACTTTTAAGCTTATTGCTTCTTCGCACATAGAGATCGCTCCAGCCAGAGCTCTCAGGCTGTCGCCTAGATGCTCTCTGCATCGTTTTGAGCCCACGCGAGCATCTGCTCAGAAGCTCTAGAGATAGCGCTAGGACATTCACGTTATACCGGCATGCATGCATCAGCCCACATCAGTTAACATAGGACATTTCTTGGCGGCTCCGATATCTTCTGAATACAAAGCACTTTCTATCCCTTGCAAACACATACACACGCACAATCGCAAGCATGCAGGGATATACAGGCATACAAAACAGAAGAAAGCTTCTTAGAAACATTATAGCACAGCCTAATTTCAGAAAAGAGCAGCGTAACTATACACATACACACAGATGCGCCATGCCTGTGTCAATATCTGTCGGCCTGCGTATGGTATGAACAATATAGTGTGTCCTTTTGCTGTGACAGTGTTCCGAGAACTTGGTGAGCAGGGCTGCAGCTGCATCAGTTGCGTGCCGAAGTGTGTGTGTGTCAAATTATGTGGTTCTTCATTTGACAGCTTCAATGCTGCTCTCGTGGGGGGACTATCATTGATAGGGTGACTTGTGCAAGGCAATGCGCAGAGAAAATGCACTGTAGTTAGAGCCCCTGGCCATCTGACAGCACCGATATAAAAGAAGTTGCCTAAGGAGAGAGACAAATGAAAGAAAAGTAGGGAGCTTAACCGGAAGAAAAATCCTGTCTGCTATCCTACACTGGAGGGTGGAGGAGGGTGACGTAGAAATCTAAGAATTAAATAGTTGAGAGAAACAGAGCATAGGCACACGATCGCTGCAATTCACAGCACAGTACAACAGTTAACACTTATCAGTGCTAAAATCGCTCGTGCAGGTTTGTTGTCAGTAAGAACTGCAACAATGCATTCGCAGCCCTCTGCTCCGACGGCTTGTGAGGTCAGTGTTCTAAAATAATTTGTTCTGGCAATGGTATGTCGTCGATACGAGCTAGCGCGGTCGCAAGCGTTTGTCCCTGCACATGTCTCGCACAAGACGTGTTCGCTCCTTCTCGAGAGCACAGTTGCCACAGGTAGCGTTGTCAGCCCTTCCAATACAGGAAGCAAAATATTTTGTTAAGGTTGCTCCTAGTCATAGCCGAAAAGCAGGGTGGCATCCAGTCACCGGAGTCCTGGTGGTATGCAAAGGCGGAGTTTGAAAACTTAGTGTGTGCCACATAGAGAGCCTGATGACTCGCGCCAGCACGCAAAGCTTTTTATTGCTGCATCGAGCATGACAATGGTATCAATCCTTGTGCGCGCTCTTCAAGAGCTGTCTGAGGAGAATTATCATCGTGCTCGTTAGCCACAGTGCCGCATTGACTTGGAAGCCATTGAAACGGTATGTTCTTTCTCGGTCAAAGTATGAATAAGCCCTCTGATCTCCGACACCAGTTGCTAGTGTGGTCGGCGCCGCAGGGCTAATAGTAAAAATGGCAGCGCCGCTTACGTATCGCTGAATACAGACCATCTTTGAGGTTTTCCTTGGCTGACCAGGCGAAGTGAAGCAGGAAGGGCTGCAAGTTTCGCAGCCATCGATGTCGTCAGGTGGAACGTCTTGAAGCCAAATACGGTGACTCGCTGGGAAAACGACGGCTTGAGAGTGGCGCTTGAGAGTGGCTGACACATCAGTGTAAATGTAGGCGTGGTCGATGTACCTGTCATGGAAAAGGAGCGGAGATAGCTGTTTAAGAGCAGGAGATGACAGTTCGGTACAATGCTCAACCGCATCCGGGACGGAGACGGCCTAGGAAAGTGAGACTGTCTCTCTGTGAACTTGCGCATATAGAGAGTGTCCCAGCTATCACGCAGCACGATTTTAAAAAAAGAGGAACGGCGTTACGCAAAGCAAACCTAGTGCGTATTGTTTCCAGTACAGTGGAGTTGCCGCCAGTAATTATTTCGTTGCTGAGATTTAATTAGGTAATTGTAATTAATTATCAAACTCGAGAAGTACTGTCCTAATTATCAAAGTGTCAATGAGAAAGTTCTAGAGCAAAATGAAAAACTACCGATACAGCTTTCTGTTGCTCAATACGTGCTACATAAAAGTGTTTTTCCGAGCGTGAAAGAAGCCTGCAAATGCACGCAAAGTGCCTCGAGCGGCCAGTCGCGCGGCAATTCTGCGTGTATTCGCGGGCTTCTTTAACACTCGAAAAAACGTATTTATGTAGCATGTATTGAGCAACGGAGAGCTGTATCGGGAATTTTTTATGCTGCTCTACAACTTTATTATTGACACTTTGATAATTAGGACAGTACTTCTCGAGTTATATAATTAATTACAATTACCTACTTAAATCTCAGTAACAAAAAATTACTGGCGGCTACTCCACTGTACTGGGAACAATACGCACTAGGTTGGCTTCGCGTAACGCCGTTCCTCGTTTTTTTTTAAATCGTGCTGCATGATAGCTGGGACACCCTGTATAAACTATGGCTATACGTAGAAAAAGAAAATGAAGCTTCAGCATATACAAAGACCATAGAGCTTCTTATAAAACTACCTAAGCACAAATCTAGCACTTCCTTCCGTGCGAGATCTTTAACGGACCGTTGTCATCATGGCGATGCCAGGGGCCGGGCTTGAGTGCAGGGCTTGAACGCGGACCAGCCAAAAAATCACAGCATATCCACGAGGTGAATGATAGTGAGGTGGGCGAAGCTCCGGAGGTTATGGGTGATACCGTTAATCCTCCGAGAAGTTCGCCCGATAAAATCATCATGCAAACACATGAGGTACGGTGAAGAAAACTTTTAGAGAAATTCCCGCTCGAACCGCTCGTCGGATCCTTGAATGTGAGACCGCTGCCACCGCTTGGTCACCACTTCCCGCGCACGAGCACCATCCGGGTCTGCCCGGCGCCGCACTCGCTTAGCCGCCGCTTCCCGCTCTCGCCTTTCGGGGTCCGCTGATCGCAGTGCACGTTTCTCCGCGGCGTCATTGGCGCGCACCGTCTCGGGATCTGCCGGGGGCCGCGCTCGCTTGGCGGCAGCTTCTCGAGCTCGCACCGCGGGATCCTGCCGACGAGCACGAGCCGCAGCGGCCATCCGCGCCCGCCGCTGCGCATCGTCCATGCTCCACCAACGATCCGACACGTACGGCCACGATCCAAGCAATGAGAGAGGCGCTCGCTCCCCGCGCATCCCCGCGCAGCCCGCGCAGCAGCCAATCGGAGAGCAGCGGCACTTCCAGCGCCATCTAGTGTCGATTCACACAAGCGCCATATTGCACACAATTCTAATGGACCAACGCCATCTAGGAAATGAGACGAGAAATGGTGATTACGACACAGATTGTGTACAGCGCCATCTAGAATATCGTCCCTGAACTGCAGTTTGTATGTACTTCTATGAGACAGCGCCATCTATTGCATTATACGGGAGATACTGCCGTTTACTGCCGGGAGATACGCCGTAGAACGGAGACGTGACAAGGTTAGACTAAGAGGAGCTACGCCCCTAAAAACAGTCTAGTTTCGCAAATTTGGTATGAAATATAAATAAGATGGCTTAGCTCAACCTTAACACTATTTGCAATAATTTTTAGTCACATCATGATCATCATAATGATTGTTATACTATATTTATGTCCACTGCAGGACGAAGGCCTCTCCCAGCGATCTCATAGTGCAAAGAAACGAAGAAACCTGAAACATATGATTTAAAAAAACGCACAGCGAGCGCAGAGCTTCTCGTCTTTCCTCAAGCTTTAGTGACCAGTCCGCCGGTACCATTCACGTTAGGTATAATCAGACAATTAAGCATGAGTTCTGTCGTTTTAACGAAAATGAGAAAGCTTTGAAATATTAATGCAGAAAAAAATACACTTTAGTCGCCGTGTTAGTATAAACTCAATCATTGTGACTGACAAACACACTGTCAAGTTCTGGTCCTCCAAGACATGCTCTTCCAAAGCCGCAGATTCGTCGTATTCCCATGCATATGCAAGAGCATCTTTATTTCTGGGAAATTGGATAAGGCTATGTGACAAAGAGTCTCCAACGAAGCATTTTTCCTTTTTTTGACATTAAAGTCTGCATATTGCCACATCCAATATTCGGAACGTAGAGAAAGATCGCTCATGGCAGAAGATAAGACAAGGTCCTTGGTGGATCGCTTTTCAGTTTGTCTAATTGAAGTGTCCTGCCCTGTTTTCCCAGTTCGTGCTGTTGGTGCACCGTGACACTGGTGGAGGTGCTGGGCAAATGTTTGGGAAGCCGGTCAACAGCTCCATATGCAGCGCTCAAAAAGCCTGTCGACATCACCGGTAGTAATGTTCAAAAAGAAAAACGGCAGCCTACGTTTTTGTGTCTACTACCGCAAGCTCAACCGCGTGACAAAGAAATACGTATGCCCATGGGCGCGTAACGACAATTCTCTCGACAGACTGAGATATGCCCCATACTTCTCGTCAACGGGCCTAAACCGTGGCTATTTCCAAATCGAGGTCGTCGAGAGAGACAGAGAAAAGACTGCGTTCGTAACGCCTGACGGGCTTTACGAATTCGAAGTCCTGGCTTTTGGTTTATGCTCCGCTCCACCAACTTTTCAGCGGCTCATGGATACAGTTCTGTCAGTCCTGGAGTGGCAGACATGTCTAGTATACCTCAACCATGTAATAGTTTTTCAGAAACGTTCGGGGAACACCTCAGACGGCTGCTGGTGGTTTCATAAACGATACGGTCCACCGGCCTAACACTGAAAGCAGAAAAATGTCACTTTGGGTTCGAGGGACTCTTGTTCTTAGGTCATGTGAGTCATCATGGTGTCCGCCCTGACCCCGAAAAAATCAAGGCCGTTGCAAAGTTTCCAGCGCCAACGGATAAGAAGGCAGAGAGGCGTTTTCTACGTCTCTGTGCGTATTACCGAATCTTTCTTGCCAATTTTTCACTTGTAGCTTCGCCGTTAACGCGCCTTACAAGAGAAGACGTTGCCTTCGTATGGGGCGAAGAACAACACGGAGCGTTTAATAATCTCTGACAGCGCCTGCAAACGTCTCCTGTACTGGCTCACTTTGACAAGGACGCTCCTATCACGATTCATACGGACGCTAGCAACGTAGGCCGATCTAGGCGTTGTGCTCGTGAAATGGCAAGACTCAGTCGAGAGATTTATTGCATGCACTAGCAGGACGCTCTCACATGCCGAGTTCAATTACTCAACCACAGAGAAGGAATGTATAGCGGTGGTATGGGCAATGAAGTTTCGCCCCTATCACTATAGCTTCAGTGTTGTCAGCAATCATCACTTCCTTTGCTGGCTGACGAACTTGAAGGATCGCACGTTGGAGCCTAAGGCTTCAAGAATTTCATATGAAAGTTGTGTACAAGTCCGGACTACAACACTCCGACACCGACTGCCTTTCAAGGTCACCGATTGAGCAGGAAGTCACAGAAGATGACGAAGACTTAGCTTTATAGGAGCTCTAGGCAGGACCACCTTTGCTCGTCAGCAGCCAGAAGACAGCGAGCTGATTCCGCTAATTGAGTTTTTAGAAGGCTGGATAATGAGCACGCCCAAAACATTTGCTAGAAGCTTACCATCATTCTGCTTCCGCAGCGATGTTCTCTGCAAGAACTTCACTTCAAGCGGAAGCAGTCGCATACTTGTCACCTTGACGTCTAGCTGTCATGATGCCTTACTAGACTGCACGATGAAGCGACATCAGGCCATTTCAGCTACACGTGAACACTGGACCGAGTGAAAGAGAAGTATTACTGGCCAAGGATTGCCGCCTTTGTGAAAAAGTAGATGCACAGGTGTCTTGATTGTCAACGACGCAAATCCCCACATTTGAAACCAGCTGGGCTATTACAACCAGTCCAAGTGCCCACGAGGACGTTTTCCCAAATTGGGATGGACCTTCTCGAACCATTGCCGACTTTCAATACTGGAAATAAGTAGGTAATAGTGGCCACCGATTACCTGACATGCTATGCAGAAACCAAGGCTCTTCTAACAGGCAGCGCATTCGAAGCAGCTCGATTGCTTATTGAAAACGTGGTTCTGAGGCATGGTGCAACAACTGTAATAATAACGGACAGAGGGAGTGCATTTACGGCTACACTACTAACGACAGTGCTTAGCCTCAGTGGCACGCCTCGTCGAAAGACCACCGCCTGCCATCCGCAAAACAAACGGCCTAAGAGAACGCTTGAACAAGACTATCGCTGGCATGTCGTGTATGTACGTAGACGTGGAACACAAAAATTGGGATGAGATTCTACCGTAAATCACATTCGCTTATAAAACGACGCAGCAGGAAACAACGCGAAAGACACCATTTAGCCCTCTTCGTGGCCGTGAAGTGACGATGATGCTCGATGCGATGTTACCACATGACTGGGGTGATACAGGTAGGGACGCCGAAGCTTTCGCTCAACGGGCTGAAGAAGCGAGATGGCTCGTGCACGTCCGAATCGCCCGAAAACAGGACAACAACGCTCGACGTTACAATCTACGGGGTCTGGACATACCGTTACAATCTACGGTATGCCCTGACGTCTCATGCGCGAATGTCACAAAAGGCAATGCAGTGTCCCACTCTTGGTTGTCGGCGGAGACATACATTACCAGTGTGTTGGTAATCGTTCGGTTTATTCGCTCCGTCAGCTCATTCGTCTGTGAATAGTACGCCGTGGTCGGGCCCTTTGTCATCGATCCGCCGACACAGAGCTAAGACAGCCTGAATGTACACGACGTTGGTTCAGTTGATCTTTGGGCCCAGTGTGAAAGTTTCTTTCTTGGCGGCTCGTTGGTGCGCGACTGGCTTCCCGAAGAGCTCCTGTAGTTTTTGCTTGCAGGTGTACCAACCAGTGAATTCTTCCTCGTGTGTTTGGAATCAACCGCGGGCCGTTCCTTTGATGTAGTAGATGACATTAGCAAGCATGATGGTTGGGTCCCACCGGTTGTTCTTGCTATAGTTCGCTCGTATTTAGTTAACCAGCTTTCGATGTCCATGACATCAGTACCTGAGAAGGTGCCAGGGCTACCGCTGTTATGGTAACCGAGGCAGAGCCGACGGGCCTCTCAGTCGACATGGTCGAATGACCTACAAGATGTCCGCCACGAAGTTCCGTGGTGTCCTTCGGATATAGCTCGCACCCACACCAAAGATGTTATCTGTAGATGTGAAAAATGTTTTAGATACAATATTTACTCAGTGGCAACAAGTGGCACCACAACAAAAAAGATGGCGGACCTGGACGCAGCTCGTCCTTTTCAGCTGCAACTGCTTCCTTCTTCGTCCGCAGGATAGGTGGCTCAAACTAGATTTAAATGCGTTCTGTTTTCCCGTATACAGCTAGGTCGTAAAGCATGTATGTGCACGTGTTCGCCTCGGCATAAAGTGGGCAGAAGGTCTTGCTGCATTGCGTAATTGTGAACTTGTACGTGCTTCTGTCACAACAATATGGAACACTGAAAAATTATATTTTATAAGGTACCAGGTAGGTCCTTCAAAGGTTTCTACCCCCGTGCGAGAATTTCGCGCTGCAGTTTCCTCCCCTATAGTATGCTGTACAAATATTGTTACCTACCACCAGGTTCCTGCCAGAAAACAAGTCGAAGATCAACACCATGGCCATGCAGGGCTTCGGAAACGGCCCCCGCAACTGCATCGGAATGCGCTTCGCGCACATGGAACTGCGGTACACATTCGCTCACATACTGCGGAAGTACCGGCTTGAGAAGACAGAGAACAGCGAAAAGGTGAGCCAGCACACAGATAAGCACGCAATGTTCACATGCACCATTAGAACATGGAAGCGACGCGCTGCCACGCACAAATACTGACGCAAAGAATCTGCCAAATAGCGCGAGTATAAAATATGCAGCAGATTCAACGAGTTGGAATATACATAAAGCGCAGCTTTGTGTGAGAGCATAAAGAGTCGAAACACGAGTGCACGCACGCACACAAGCACCCCCCCCACACACACACGCACGCACGCACGCACGCACGCACGCACGCACGCACGCACGCAACGACACACACACACACACACACACACACACACACACACACACACACACACACACACACACACACACACACACACACAAACACACACACACACACCACACACACACACACACACACCACACACACCACACACACACACACACACACACACCACACACACACACACCACACACACACACACACACACACACACACACACACACACACACACACACACACACACACACACACACACACACACACACACGCACGCACACACACACACAAATTATACCGAGCCTGTTGTTAAGCGGAGTTGCTGACTACCAGCGAGCACGACCGACGCCTTGAACGTATCATGGTTTCAGAGGGAGCATGAGCATACGTACGTAGCGCAATTCACACCCATTCTATCCGCAAAAAACATTTACTTCCTCATTACCGTGCTGCCGCGGATGCGCAAAGGCGAGCTTTCTGGCTCTTTTTTTTAACATAGTCTGCACGGCCGGCACCACCGCTGCCGTAGTTGCGCGGAGGCGAGCGACATCTGGAGGTGCTGCAAGGAACCCAGCGGCGCGAGGGCATCGCTGGGATTGGTTGGCTTTTACGGCAAGGGTACAGCCAGGCCGAAGCGCCCACGGTCAGAAAACCCGGCTAGATAGACAAAGAAAAGCTTCGCTTTTCAACGCACCGGAGCCCCACCAAGTGGCTCTAGAGGTCGCGGGAGGCAGAGTGAGAAGTGCGCGAGGGCTATTGAGGCCCAAAATAAGCCTAGAAACAGCATTTTAAATCTGAAGGGCAGGCTAGATGATTGATCGAGTATTCCGACATGACTACCAGCGGTTATTCCAGTGTTCACATGATCTGGTAACCTAGGTCACAACTGATTGCGCCATTGCGCAGGACACCGTTGCTGTATGGAAGTGGCAGCGACAGCACAATGACCCAACAGCATGGAATCACCACAGCAGGTGAAAAAAAAAAAGGCGAGAGCTTGCACTAGGCCGCGCAAAGCTGAAGACACCGCGAGGTTGGCTGATTGATTGCGTCTCTTGGTTGTAGCTAGATTCAACTTGACTAGCTTGAAATTGGCTACGTTGAGGTTTAACCTTGGTTAGCTGGTTTTTGTACGTTATCTGTGCTAGTATGAAAAGGCTCCGCCACAGCTGGTATGACGTCATGCTCCCCCATACCACTGCGCTTCCGACGTGCACCTTTCCAATACTACCGCAGCATTCCCAGAACTAGCACAGGTGACGTACACGAGTATAGGCATAGCTACAACCAAGTTTAAACCTCGACATAGCCAAGTTCAACCTAGCTACACCAAGGGAGCCAAGCATACGGCCAGCTTCGCTGTGTCTTGAGCTTTGCGCGGCCTAGTGCAAGCTCAAGTGCGCAACGGAGAGAAGAGAGGCGGGGGTCGGGAAGGGAGGAAGCTGACGAGGAGGAGACCGCGTGCGCATGCGCCGCGCCTCCCTCCTCTGTGTTGCCACCGTCCTGGTTGCCATGGCTACGGCTTGGCAGTTTCTGGATACGAACCACACATTACGGCTGGCTTAAAGATTTTTGCTGTTAATATTATGCGCGTTCAAGGAAGGTGACTAATTGTTCGTCCGCTCCTGTGGTGATACGCTGCACTAAAGACTTTCCGGGACAAGTACCGGCCCGAGGCGGTGACGTCCTTTGATAACTAGAAGCGACCGCGAGCTAATGCGACAGAGGCACTTAAGTCACTATGGAGCTTCTCATCTGAAACGTCGATAGTGAGCCTACACTAACCGTTACCCACTTCCTCAAATAGGCCTCAAGCCACTATTTAAATATAGGTCTTCTCTACGGAAGCAATCACACAATAGTTATGAAAAGAATAGAATATTCTATGACGATTATTGGCTGCTTACGAAACGAAAGGGATTATTGCATGAGACTTCCATAAGCGGGTACCACAAAGAACGAGAGACATCAGTTGAAGTTTGGCTTGACACGGATGCGCGCTAGGTTTTGTAATCGTCTCGCCTTTTTTCGGGCCCACAGCTGCAATACTTCATTGGAACCCCGTTATTTCCTATCTGTCTGATTTCGTCCGCACACAATCTTTACGCGGAAAATAATGGTGCATTCGTAGAAATAACGACTCGAGCGAAACTGCCAGCGCATCATTCGGTCACTTGTGGCTAGCGGATTATGCCAATTACTCCAGAGATCCGGCTCACTGCTCACAAACACGCTTAAACTTTGAAAAACATTTTCGCATCCACCATTTTTGTGTCCACCAAAATGCATTATGGTCTTTTTAGACCATACAGCAATTTTTAAGATCGTTTGTAGCAAATAGCGCGATTACTCGCACGAGAAATCGAAATGCGAAATTGAATAATTACCTCTGTAATTAATTATTTGTTTGGGAGTTTGCAAGGTACATCCACTTAGAACGACTTCTAAGGATAGCACGGGCGTGAAACTTGAGGTAAAAATGCTATTGTTACACTTAGTTTCTTTTAACAAACGGCAGTCTTATGCATTGAAGCACAAAAGTAACTGGAACGCCCATGCATATCGTCGCACACTTTGCGAACGAATATCTCGAAACTAGTGTCATGCTAAAAAATAAGTTTCAAGTGGATCGCCCTGCGAACTCACCTAATACAATTCATAAATTACAATATGTGCCATTAAGTAATTAAATAAAAAAATAATTGGGCAATTTTTGCTAACCGGTTGATTATTCATTTCGACTTCTCGCTCAAGTAGTCCGCCTCTTTGAATAATTCAGCTGAATAACTAGAATTACACTACCTGTCACTAGCAATGTTTAAAAATTTTGTACGGTAAAGAAAAAAAAAGACATCCTGTATAAGAAGTAGACAACTGCTTTACTTAATATAATTATAAAATCTTCGGATTCTGTAACCTATCTGCATTATTGCTTTGTTCCTCCTTCTCAGACTCGCCTACTGAATCTGAAGAATGTAATAAATAAATAAAAAAAAAAATAAAAATTGTTGTCTGTGAAAATTCTGCTTAAATAATCCCAGTGGCTTTCACCTATGTTTCGCGACTATTATGAAACACGGAATAGAAGGAAGGGGCAGCCACTTCACGGCCACATATCTCATCTACATTCATGCAACAATGTTTATAAAATACTTATCCACGTAATAACATGACCAGTTGATAGACGTCATTAGTAAGGACGTGCGTTCCAAATATCAGGGATGATATTACGTTATCTGACTGTTGGTTGCTGTTGTTTTGTGTTTGCTTTCTCGTCTATGTGTTACTTCTTGCACATGATAAAGTGTTCATTGTTATTATCATCAATATTATGTCGTTCTGTGCAGTGGCGTAGCCAGAAATTTTGTTCGGGTAGGGGGGGGGGGGGGGGGGCTCACGTTGCAGCGCGGCCTCCTCCTTCTAGAATTTGTCGAGGGATCAAATACATGAATAATAACCGCATTACCAATGCCATTGTATATTAGATACTGCAAACGAATTATTGAACGCTACGTACTGTCAAGTAAAATATGTATTTTTTATAAAAAATATATTCGTATGTCCCAAAAATAGTGGCAGAAATAACTGATATCAATTCTTCCGCGCTTTTTTGTATATTTATTAAGTAAATAAAATATCACACGAACTTTAGAACTATATATCAGTTTGAAACCAGCAAATCAGTGCGTGCAGCTTACATGAAAAACGTAAAGGCCATGAAAAGAACAAGTTGAGGACAAGTACTTTGATGAATGTTTGTCATTCAAGAACCTTGTTTACATTTTTGTACATATGCAAAGGCCAAGGAAAAACCTCCATGACGCTGTCAGTTGTTGCAATAGATTGCGCAGGAGCAGCTCTTACCGGTCGTGTATTGTAATTACACCGAGATTATAGTCGCAACAGTGAGTACATATAAAAAGCAGGAGTTCCGCAAAATATACATTATAAATGCGAAGATAGAATAGAATATACAAATGCGAAGATACAACTTGGTAATGTGCGCAAAAGTGCTACTGGAAACAGTTCACTGCTCGTATATACAACACCTCGCAAGAAGATATTTGAATATACGTATAAGTCTCCAATAAATCTACGTATTTAAGCAAATGTCACTGTATATAATGTGTCAAACAAGAGAAATAAACATGTTGCGCAGTCACAGATACTAAACTTTATGCATAAAAAGACAGACGATCCAGGCAGATGATCGCAGAAATCGTGATATGTACTTGGGCCATGCGGTGGTCGCGACCGCACCATATGGGTAGAGTAATAGAGGAATAATGCCGAAATCAGTACGAAAATATGTAATTTAACTGCCTGGAGAGCGGCAAAAAATATTCTGCATCTAAAATTAAAGAAGGGTATTGTTTCGGTTCAAAAAAGAAGTAAAAGCAGGTAGCTAAAAACGAAAAAAAAGGCCAAACGAAAGCCACAGATGATGCGGCAAGTTGAACTACCCAATATCCGAGTGTGTTTGTTGGAAAACGCCGCGCGGGCCGGGCTTTCAATGAGCAAGGTCGGTCAAAATTGGCGATTGATGTCCTCGTAGTTTTCGTATTCGCGTGATAATTTTGATCATGATGCGAACTATTAGCATAAACAGCGAAAATATCTGCGGTTTTAAAAGCTAATGAACAGTCATAGGTTTTAAAATTACGAGTTTATGCACCTGATGGAACAGAGCTTTTTACTTGCTTTGATTTTTGCTGTTTCGCTATCTAAAAGACAAAGTTCAGTCGGCGGGGAAGTTTAGCGAAGCGGTCTATGACTTCGGACACGTTGACGCCGACGTCTCTGTGGGTGTATAGAAGGGCCAGCCTAACCATGCGTTCCTCAGACATTGTAGAGCACAAGTATTTTTTTAGTAATCTCGTGTTAAAAAATATTCTCTCTGCGCTGACAGTGGTCACTGGAACGGTGACTAGAATCTGCAGCAGTTGGTACACATTTACATAGAACCTGCAGTGGAAATGAGAGAGGGCATCTATTCCGGTTCTCAAACTTAAAAACACTCCTTCGATATCGTTGGCATCCTTGTTTCGGTAGCTTGCACAAACAGTAAGCTGTTCGATTCCAGCAATATCCGCCGTTTCGTCAGCAAGTATAGAGAAGCAGCCTGCAGCGTTTACTTTTGAATCTAGGCTTTCTTTGATAATTTCACCACAAATTTCTATAATTTGGTATTGTACATCTTGGCTTAAATACAAGGCATTACTGGGGCAATTTTCCAAATGGTTCTTCAGATATATATGTATCTCCACAATCAGCTCGCATGCGAAGAAGCACTCTGAAAATACCAGTATTGCTTAAATCCATAGGACCACTGTCCCTGTGGCCATGGAGAGCCTGACCTTGTCGCCCGCAAACAAGAACTGCCACAATAATAGGCCGTTAACTTTCTTCTGTTTTCTCTTATTTTACATTGCCTGCCCTGGTCCAGCTGATCGATCACACTGGGCGCGCTTCCTGAAAATGTTTGGAGAAAATTATCAGCTGCCAGCTGACAGTCACGCTGATATTTAACATTTTCGTGTGTGTGGAGGAATGCGAACGCGTGCTTCCATTTCTGGAACTGCTTGGACATGAGGGTGCCAGTGCGCGGATTTTGGCCCAAGTTTATAAGAACATTGAACCCATAAAGTTCCAGAATTGAAAATCTAAAACACGCCTTTGGAAATGTCAGTGCACTAGTCACGTCAAAAGTTTATGACTTTATACCCGTAAAGTCTCGGAATGAAAATTCAGGCGCTCCGTAGATTCCGCGGCCGCTGCGAGATGCCGCAACGCGCCCTATCGCTATCGAAAAGCTCTTGAAAGTTTGTGCTCAGATGGTGCTCCCTGCGTTACGTGACTCCAGGTGCAAGGGTGTTGCCACGAAATCCAGCCTGAGTTCACAATGTTCGTGCCAAAATGTATTTTCGAGCGTGACAAAGACATTGTAGACAAAATACAGAATGATTCCCGGCGCCGGTGGTTGTTTTGGTCGGCGGTGCATGCCACCACGAAAACATTTCGAGGGGGGGGGGGGAGGGGCTGAAGCCCCATCAGCCTCCCCCCCCCCCCCCCCCCCCCCTTGGCTACGCCTCTGGTTCTGTGCATTCCTTGCTTTATGCAAATTATATACTCCCCGTCAGTGCAATGGGTCAGGCGGTGGCGTACTGTTCCTAACCCGGACCACATTAAACCCTACCTTCCCTATCCTGGACATATTAAAACAATTTATTAATTTGACTTAACTAAACGCATGCTCTGTTACAGGATCCACCAAACATCGATATGAATCCCCTTGTACTGAAGATCAAGAAAGGCGTCATAGTCAGGGCGGTGCCGCTAAAGGACCATGGGGCTTCTACGAAGTGACAAGAAATGATGCCTCCTTTATGAACTGTTAGTCGTGGTTTGATAAACCCACTCACTGCAGCTGGATATCAGCTGCTGTATTATCCACCGCATTTCGTCGACCATGCTTACGGTTATGTATGGTACTGATAAGAACATGAGGAGGGAGCGACATCAAGGCTGAGTTTTGCGGCCAAATCGTTCGCTACAGTGTATAACTTTATTTAAATGCTTGACGGCAATGTATATATTTTTGCCCTCAAGCAGTTCTTATGTATGCTTAAACGAAACTGCGGCAAAAAATATCGGTAAGCTAGACGTTCAAATTATGTTGCTTCGTACAATACTGACTGAGTGAATAAAGTTGCTTTCTAAGTTGCGCATCTGCGTTTGTGATACGGAACCTGTATGGAGAGTAACTGCGTGTCCGACCATTTATGAATCAACAAACATAGTGCTGTATCTACAACACACGCATAGTCACTAACCCCAGTTCGCACACCTTTCAAGGCTTTCGCCGAAACCTCTTTCACTACACAGTAGCAGTTAAATTGTGGGGTTTCGGCTGCAAAAAGGGAGCCATGAGAGACGTCATAACGGAGGTCATCAGAATGATGTTGACCCTCAAGGTTCTTTTTGTGTAATGAAGCTTTCTGTGCCACCCATTCCCGATGCATCACACACACACACACACACACACACACACACACACACACACACACACACACACACACACACACACACACACACACACACACACACACACACACACACACACACACACACACACACACACACACACACACACACACACACACACACACACACACACACACACACACACACACACACACACACACACACACACACACGCACACGCACACGCACACTACTATATATATATCCGCCAAATGCAAATGCCAGCGCACAGGATTTATCACCCGCTACCGGCACAATAGTGCAAGTAAATCCACCGTAGCAAGCGTACGGCGTAACAAAAACTGAATTTCCACATAAAACCTACATAAATGTGAAACTTCATTTCAACGAACTTCAAGGAACCCCATTAAATAGTGCGTTAAAGTGAAAGTTCGCTGAACTGAAATTGCTATGTTGCAACTTGTTATCAGGAGCTAAAGAAAACAGGAGTTATTGAAATGAAATTTGAGCCCTTTTATTTGCAAAGTTGCTTATTTGAATGTGAATTTCTGCTTATTTAGCATGTTTCGAAGAATACAGTAATCTTTTGCTGCACTTGTGCACTTAGGACTGGTCATGAATTGAGTCACTGTGTCCAAGCTCTCATAAACTTTCTCCGGCACAACACTTTGCTGGGCAGCGAAGGACTTCACTTTTTCCAAGTACATCAGTGCTTCTGTAGCTGAAATTCTTTGTGCTTCCTCTACAAAGGGTTACTCCCTCCTGCTCCTCTTCGTCCTGAGGTAGGACGCTCGCAACAATCTCTTCTGTAGACAGAGTGGCGCATGTCTCAACGCGAGAGTCACAGGTGACATAGTCCTCAATAGGCAAAGCGCTGTCTGTACCCAGTCTTTCAGACAATTCGTTCCAGCCACTGGGTTCAGCGCTGTCATCAGTGTCATGCATCTCGTCTTGGAGATTAGCGTCTAGAGGTAAGTTTACATTGACTAGGCCTGCTTTCTGCCAGTAGTTCGCTATCGTCGTTTTACTCACAGTACACCAAGCCCCTGTGAGCATTTCTGTTGCCTGTCGCACGTTAACGTACATAGCCAGCCAATCCAGTTCAAAGCCGAAGAGGCCTGACTCTTCGTTACGTGGTATGAAGCGCCGTTAGCGTAAAATAATGGTCTCCGCGATAGGCGCCGGTGGCGCGCCATTGGCGGAACTTACCGCGAAGACCACGGTAAAGCTATGCTACAGAAAGTGCGGTTGTACTTGTGATCAATATGACGTGGGTCACAAAACATGTTCGTAGAACTGAAATGCGCTGTGCACTATAATTCGTTAAACTGAAATGCGTTAGCATTGGGTCCAATGGCACTTCGGCAGGGGAGTTATAAAAAGTTCATACAACTTAATAGCTCGTTTAACTGACATTTGTTCAAGTGGTATTTTACTGTATATGCCAATAATGCGAAAACACCCGTGTGCTTAGATTTAGGTGCACGTTAAAGAATCCCAGGTGGTCCAAATTTCCGGAGTCCCCGACTACGGCGTGCCTCATAATCAGATCATGGTTTTGGCACGTAAAACCTCACAAGTTAATTTAATTTCTAAATATATTGTAGCGGCCACCAACGCCGCAACGCGCTGACTGGTCGGCGCTCTTTGCCGGCGCGTTGGTGCCAGCTGCAAACGAAGACAAAAATAAAGATGGGAAGCGCGAGCTCGAGGCCCAAACACAGCACGTGCTGTGTTGTTCTAGAAGCCGGCTGCACTAGTCATCGTGGTCGGGCGCTGCCATGGCCAACTGGCCGGAACCCCAGTTCAGCCCGTCATTACCACCCGTCTGGTCACGCTACGTCGGCGCATGGTTCGCGCAATTTGAGGCGGCTCTGGAGCTGAACAATATCGCGATCCAGGAGTTGAAGTACGAGGTACACGCCTCTACGTCCTGCCACTTAACCTCGAACTACGCCTCAGCGGTTCATCGCCTGGCCCGCGCCCCTACGACGAGCTACAACAGGCTGTGCTGACCTTCTATTAAGGTCCCTAGATAAACCAAGTTTTATCTTAGGACCTTAGTTCTATGGGCCCTGTAGAGCCCACCGACGCCGCAACTCGGGGACGCTATGTTCGGCACTACAAGATAAACATAAAACGATGCTTTGATATATTTGATTTTAATTGATTTAGCCATTCGGTAAGAAGCACGGGGTGGGTGCAGATTCTTGGCCAATTCTCCAGAGTTGGCAAGTGCCACCGTGATACAAGAGGTCACGCAAGACAACATAAAAATTGCATCAGAATAATGTAGTGACCTTTGTGGGGGACAAACACAAACATTGGATAAGAGTAGAAGCAAGCAGCTCAGGCAACCACAGCCCGCCATGTTCGCCGGCCTCCTCACCCAAAAAAAGAAGAGCGTGCTCTTGTCGACGTGGCCTCGTTCTTCACCAATCGCAATACGTCATGTTCACCGGCCTCCCAAGTAGCAAAGGACATGCATGCTGTGGCCGATGAAGCCTCCACTTCGGCTGCCACCATCAGTCTTCCTGATCGCACCGAGGTGTTAAACATCGCGTAAACACCTGACCCTATGACTTTTATACTCGGTACATCAAGGAAATCTGCTGTGGCTTCACCCGCCTCAATCGTGTTGCCTCCAACGCTGTGCCTGATTTGTGGCTTTTCAGCAAAAGGTGTTGCGCCGCTGCGTCTGAATGAGCCCCCGACTTCCGCAATTGTCAGCGGCGATGACATCGACCCCGCAACCAAAGCACTTCCCACATCATCTTCAGAAAACAACTTCAGTCTCGGAGTTGGCAGTAGCGTTAGACTCGCCAAGCCTGGATGGATTCGACGTATATAAATGGTGGTTCCACGAGAAGTAAAGTGTGTCCACACGTCATCCTCTGGCTCGGACGGCGCCCCCGATCACCGCACCGAGTTATTTGGGAGGGTCGAATTGTGTGTTGCCTTGTGTGTAGTGCATGTCCCCTGAACTTGTTCCCGGGGCGCCGACTTGAATAACACGACCAGGTCTGTGGGGTGACACTTTCATAACTTCATATGTCTGACACCCTGAATATTATTTCATTAAAAACAAACGGGTTCTGAATTCCTATAAATCAAGCCGAAATTGTCAGTGTGGCCCGCGCCACAGATTGCGACATTCTGTGTTTGGAAGAAACAATTGTTTTCACCATTGAACATGGTCTTGCTTTCAAACGCATGTTGAACTTAGTTTGCTTTTTCTCTTTCGCGACATCACGCGCTCTAGTGGGGTCGGTATCATTACTTTTAATAGAGCTCTCTTGCTAAATCATGTTTTTAACAGCGGAGCTGTTTATGCCGGGCGTAATGTGTCTGCTGAATCCAAAAATGTGGGCTTATCCTGGTGGCAGTGCAGAAAGGGTGCAAGTGCAATGGAGCATACCCCTGAGAAGTAGCGAAGCTTAACCTGGTTAAGTCTAACTAAACATGGCTGGGACTACCTTACCTTAGTCAGTCATCGATAGGCAATTGATAGCCAATCAATACCTGGTCAATAATCGATCAATAATCAATAAATTCTGGAAAATTCAGGGGATGACTTGGTAGTGTTTAGCCTAGCCCAAATACGTAGCCAATACCTTGTGATAGCCATTCGATAGCCAATCACTAGCTAATCGATAATAATCCATAAATTCCAGAAAATGCTGGGGATGACTTGGTAGTGCTTCATCATCATCAGCCTATATTTATGTCCACTGCATGCAAGAACGCCCGCCTCGGCTGCGGGAGGCTGTGGGTTCGATTCTCACCGCCGCCGGGCACCCACTGGTTCAAAAGGGTACAAGCGTACCCCGGCCTGGCGTTCGGATTCCTTCAGGGGTGATACGCTTGGGAAAGGAGCCTGCGCCCTGAATTCCCGTCGAAACCAACGTGAGCACGATAGCCCTGCGATCTGCCATTGCGCTAGCTGATTCCAACTGGCCTGCAAATTTCCTAACTTCATCACCTCATGTAGTTTTCAGCAGCCCTCGAATGCGCTTCCCTTCTCTTGGTATCCATTCTGTAACTCTAATGGTTCATCGGTTATCCATCCTGCACATTACATGGCCTGCCCAGCTCCATTTCTTCCTGTTAATGTCAACTAGAATATCGGCTATCCTCGTTTGCTCTCTGATCCTCACCGCTCTCTTCCTGTCTCTTAACGTTAGGCCTAGCATTTTTTTGTTCCATCGCTCTTTGTGCGGTTCTTAACTTGTTCTCGAGCGTCTTTGTTAACCTCCAAGTTTCTGCTCCATATGTTAGCACCGGTAGAATGCAATGATTGTACACTTTTCTTTTCAACGAAAGTGGTAAGCTCCCAGTCAACATTTGGTAATGCCTGCCATAAGCACTTTAACCTAATTTTATTCTTCTGTAAATTTCCTTCTCATGATCAGGGTCCCCTGTGAGTAATTGACTTAGATAAACGTACTCCTTTACAGACTCTAGAGGCTGACTGGCAATCCCGAATTCTTGTTGCCTTGCCAGGCTATTGAACATTATCGATGTCTTCTGCATATTAATCTTCAACCCCGCTCTTAAACTTTCTCGATTAAGGTCCTCAATCATTTCTTGCAATTCGTCCCCATTGTTGCTGAATAGGAGAATGTCATCTGCAAACCGAAGGTTGCTTAGATATTCCCCGTTTATCCTCACTCCTAAGCCTACCTAGTCTAAGAGCTTGACTACTTCTTCTAAGCATGCAGTGAGTAGCATTGGAGATTGTTTCTTCTTGCCTGACCCCTTTCTTGATAGGTGACTTGCTACTTTTCTTGTGAAGAATCAATGTAACTGTGGAATCCTTGTAGCTGTTTGCCAAGATATTCCCGTCCACCTCCAGTGACGGACTGATTGATTACGCAATCTCTATGACTGTTGGTATCTCTATTGAATCAAATGCTTTTTGATAATCTATGAAAGCCATATAGAGAGGTTGATTGTACTCCGCACATTTCTGTATTACCTGATTGATGACATGGATATGATCCATCGCAGAATATCCCTTCCTGAAGCCACCCTGTTCTCTTGGTTGACAGAAGTCAAGTGTAGCCCGCTTTGCAAGAAGCTCACTTTTATTGCGCTAGCAATTATATGGCCACTTCAAGCAGATTTCTGCCATCGCCGTGAGTTTTCGTGTAATGTCCAAGGGCGATAAAACAATAGCCGCACGCCTTATGCTGTATGTGCGAGGGACAGACATACAACGCGCGAGGGACGCGCGCTTTCACAGAGCGTGAACGCACGGCGGAGGGCAAACGCGACGTCTGCGTCGCGCGAAAGGCCATGGGAGGATGGAAGCAAGGGAGGGGGCTGGCGCCATTATTCACTGGAACCAACTGCGCATTTAGCGACGCGCGCAAAGGAATCTGGTGATGCAATATCGCGCGCGAAAGGAGGAAAGTGGGAAAGCAGCGCGGGAGGGAGGGGGTGCGGCTTCTACTCTGCCAGCAACTGCGCACTCGTACTTGGCGCTGCTAGCTGCGAGCGGTCGCGCGCACCGTACCTTGAAAGGGATCTGCACACAGCTGCTACCTTTGTATGCGCTGTGCTATCGCCGCTCAGTTTCCGTTGAAGCACTAAACCGCACAAAAATTCGCTCGCTGCTACCGTGCTTGCTCATGCCAGCGTTTTGACCGCTTTTGTCTGTGGTCATCGAGTGTGATCTATTCATGTTTGCTGGTTAATTAAGTTATAGGCGATTGTGTCCAAGTTCATACAGCCGATAAAACTACTATCCTTACTACGTATAACTCTCTACTCTAATAATTTGCCATCGTAATTGATGCTTCGCCTTTCGGGCGAAACTGCGACTTTTTTAGACAGCCGAAACCATTCATTTCTACGGCCGCAAGAGCACTTACTGCTGTGTCGCCTCCCACGCGTGATAATCACTCTTTGTAACGCATAACACATTTTGAAAACATGGCAACTACGACTATGAAAATGAATCATGGTACTCAAGGATCTCGTAGAATGCTTAATGAACTGCCTAAGGTTCCACCTGAGGTGGCTGACCATCTTGGTGCACGCCCGTCAGCTGATGATATGAAAGTGGCATTATGTTCCAGGAAGCGTGGCTCGGCCCCAGGGCCGGACGGGTTGGCCGTTGAGTTTTATTTAGGATTCTGGGAAGATATTGGTGCAACTTTCACGACTGCATTTTACCGCTGCTTTGAGGACTTTGGATTCCCGGTTAGTTTTCGCAACGGTCGCATTGCTGACACACAAGCACGATCCATCATCTGTTCGGCCAGGGGAATGGAGGCCAATCGCGCTTCTCAATGTTGACTACAAAACCATCGAGACTGACCGAAGCGGTGAATGGTCACGATTCGGACTGCTGACGTTAAAAGCTTCTGTAGGTCAGCGTCACTGATGTCAGCATCCACGTCGTATATGACACCAGTCGTTTTTCCTTTCCCGTGAGCAAAGAATGAACGCACTGAGACATTTCCAATCTTTGTGACGGACTTCAGCGTCTCGAGAATAGTCTTGTTTGTCACTTCCACTAACAGTATATTCTTCCTGTATCTCATTTACCTGAGCAGGAGCGACTCGCCCAAAATATTCAGATAAGGACTGCCTGTTAAGGGAGTTCAAGTTGTCTGTTGTGGTAGTTGGAACATAAGAGATCGTGAAAAGTTGATGCCATGGGCGACATTTGCATGACTTCACCAATTAGCACAAATGAAGACCAGGACGTAAACTCTACATTCACCTGTTGTCTTTAAAGGCACGGAAGACCATCTTCGAAGTGTTATTACACCAGCGCACGATGTGCGATCGGTGAGAGTCGTGAGACATCATTCGAACAGCAGCAGGCAACGAACGGTACCATCCTTTGTTAATTAGGACTTCTTTACGTCTCCCTTCGGTCGCATCGGGTGCCACACCGTAGGACGCACAAAAAACCAAAGGGACTGCTGCGCACACCACACATTGCGAGCGAGTACGAGTAGCGCGAGTCTGCCCACGTCGGCCACCACCCGCCGTTCAGAAATGGAAACCTCGAAACCCAGCAGAAGACCCGGGTCTGACGGAACAGTTCCGCACGGCTCACTGAACGAGAGAGAACCGGCTTGCTCTCTCCGAAAGAACCGCCGCTCACTTACTTAACCACGGCTCACTCGCTCTTTAAAAGAGCGGCTCAAAAGATCTCTACGCGGCGGAACGGTTCGTCACGGCTCACTGAACGAGAGAAAACGGGTTTCCACACTCCAAAAAACCGCCGCTCACGTGAACCACGACTCACTCGTTCTTCAAGAAGAGCGGCTCAAACGACAGCCGAAAGCGACGGGGTGGAGGCGACGCTTGCGAGGAAGGGCGGGAGGGCAGTTGCTTGATCGCACCGCTAATAGATGGCGCGGATGTCGCACCCAGCTAATCAAGAAGCTCGGTCCAAAAAGCAAGGCACTGCTGACTAATGTCATAGAGCAAGTGATTAGAACAAAGAAAATTCCCGTTGGATGGCGTGAAAGCAAGATGAAGCTCATCTATAAAGGAAAAGGAGATAAGGATAAGATGAGCTCGTACAGGCCAGTTACAGTAACGTCAGTGATATGTAGAATGGCCATGCAAGCCATAAAATTAGAACTATCGAAGTGGGTGGAGGAAAACGATGTATTGGGGGAACTACAGAATGGGTTCAGGCCAGGCAGACGCTTAGAAGACAATATGTTTGTACTAACTCAGTGCATAGAGATTTCAGTTGCTCAGAAAAGACCTTTATGGATAGCATTTCTAGATATTAAAGGAGCTTATGACAACGTAGACAGGGAATTGTTGTGGGATATTCTTCAATACGAAGGCATAGATGACCATATCGTGGAGCTGCTGAGGGAGATATATAGAGACAACCATTCTTCTTTCTGGGGTTTTACGTGCCAAAACCAGTTCTGATTATGAGGCACGCCGTAGTGGAGGGCTCCGGATTAATTTTGACCACCTGGGGTTCTTTAACGTGCACTACAACGCAAGCACACGGGCGTTTTTGCATTTCGCCTCCATCGAAATGCGGCCGCCGCGGCCGGGATTCGATCCCGCGATCAAGTGCAAGTGGTATGGGAAGGTAGAAAAGGAAATGAAATGGTGGGAATTCACCAAGGATTGAAGCAAGGATGCCCTCTGTCACCATTGTTGTTCATGCTTAACGTCAAGGGAAAGACGACTGGAAAACAGCGAATTAGGTTTTGATTTATCCTACATGCGTAATGGACAAATGGTGCAACCGAAGGTCCTCGGACTGATGTACGCAGACAACATTGTGCTACTAGAGGGCAATAAAAAAGATTTACAGATACTTGCGAATATCTGTGGGAATGCAGCGACAAATCAAGGCCTTAAGTTTAGCACAGAGAAATCAGGAATTATGATCTTTAATTAACACACGAGTAACTTCGTGGTGTCAATTCAACAGCAAGTATAGTAATACCCATAGTGAAGCAATATAAGTACCTCGGCGTACACATAAACGAAGGAAAGAATTACTCAAGCAACCACCAAGATAATCTGAAAATAAAGGGGAAGAGGAATGCAGCAATAATGAAACACAGAGCACTATGGGGCCACAATAAGTATGAGGTGGTGCGTGGAATCTGGAAAGGAGTAATGGTGCCAGCGCTAACATTCGCAATGTGGCCCTCCCACGGGCTCGTGTAGACCGCCTGGAGCTCCAGCAGCGTAAAGCCATCTGGATTATTCTTGGTTTGCCAGGGACCTCGCACATCGCTGCCATCCTAGCCGAGGCAAAGGCTTGGCCGCTGTCCCGGCTGCTGCTACAACGTGGCCTCCATCACGTTGACAGGCTACATCACGCCCCGGGTAGCGCGGCTGTGCTGTCGAGGTTGCGGAGCCGACCTCACTCGCGCATGGGCAGCTTGTGTCAGCTCTACGAGGACGTTGTTGGTCCCCCACCCACGCTAGCCGTCCCGCCACCTCCTCCGCACCATCAGCCATTGGAGGTGTGTACTACACTGCAGGGCCTCACGAAAAGGCGATCCCCAACCTGCGCCTTGTTCCGGGCGTCGGCATTCCTGCTGAAGGACCGGCTGGACGGACATCTGCACATCTACACTGACGGCTCGGTCCATGCAGACTCCGAATCTGCCACAGCCTCCTGCGTGATCCCTGCCCTCGAGCGCTCGGGAGTGTGCCGGCTGCCTTTCGCAGCAAACTCCACCGCCGCTGAGGTGGCCGGCCTCCATCTGGCTGCGGACCACCTGGCGGAGGACCCCCCGGATTCTCCGGCTGTGATCCTCTGCGACTCGCAAACGGCGCTCCTGGCTCTTCGTCGACCGAAGACCGCCGGCCGTGGCATGGCCCTGCTGGCGGTAAAGCTTCGCGCCCTTGTTTGGAGTAGGCTTGAACCTGTCGATATAGTGGCTCCCCTCTCACGTCGGCGTCCAGGGCAATGAGGAGGCTGACGCCCTGGCAAAGGCAGCACACCATGCTCCTGTACCATTCAGCACCACTGTAACTGCCTTTGACTACGCAAGGCACACGTTGCAGCGGCACCTAACGGCACTCCACCCGGATCGGCGCGTCGCCAGCTGTCGCCCTCCCCGTCCATTTCCTGATCGCGGCCTTACAAGGAAGGAGTGGTTCTCTCCTGCTGCGCCTCCGGATCGGCTGCTCCTAGACGGATTTCCGAAAGTACAGCAAAGGCCTGGCTCCAACCCCGGCCTGCTCAGCGTGCGGAGAGGAGGAAACAATCCAACATCTACTTTGTTTCTGCCCCGCCTTCTCCAAAGAAAGGGCTTCACTCTACACGTCATTCCGACGCCTTGGACTCCCTACGGACTCAGAATTGTAGCTGCTCTTTCCCGGCCGGCACCACGGCTCCACCTTCAGGCACCTTCTCGTATTCCAGGAGGACACGGGGCTGTCGTGTAAATTGTGAATGTGCCGCTTGGCTGCCCCTGACGGTCAAGGGCTGTCTAATCGATCGACCTTCACCCTCTTTTCTTTCTCCTTTCTTTCTTCTTTACATCCCCCGCCCCTTCCCCAAGGCGCTGAGTCGTGCTCCCTAAAGGACTGCAGAAAATAGCGCCTCTTCCTCTTCACAACCACAATCTCAAAACGCGGCGTTCGCATTGGAACGCGGTGTCGGCGTTGCAAGCTGCGCTATGCAACGTGCAGTGACGGCCGTAAGTCCCAGACGCACGAAAAGAAATGATCATCATCATGAGTAATAAGATGAAACGTTTGCGCGCACTTCCGGAAAATGCTTGGCTACGATCGCCAGCTTCGCTGTTTCAAGCGTTGCGCAGCCGAGTAAAGGTTAAGCGGTTTTTTATTGTTTAATTATTGTATTAAACTATGCACGAGGCTATACTTGGTTGTTTATTCTATGACTACACCGCGTTGGACTCTTCCCTGTGCTGTGAATGCCGAAGCGTTCCCTGTCGGCACTGATTAGTGTAACAATGCAGTGCTTTTCTTCACAGTTCCTAGATGGCGACTATCACATCTGCTACATCCTTTGCCGGAAATCAGTCGTGAAACCCGGGATAAAATATTTTCGTGTGAAAATATTTTGTCCTGCGGAGCACATTCCGTATACACGTTGCCGTGTTTGGGTGAACGCAGGGAGATCTAAGTGTAGTATTAAAAGCGAAGCTGCTCTTTGCGAACATCTCCGGATTTCCTGACCATGCCTGCGGCCTGGCTGTTCCCTTGCTGAATAGGCCAACCAATCACAGCGGAGCACGTGCGCCGCTGGCTTCTTTGTAGCACCAACAAAGGGCGCTCACCTCTACGGCAGCGGCGGCGCTGGCCGTGTGGGGAAAAAATTCGTTGGCCCTTCCACTCCGTGAAGATGGCTAACCAGCGAAGCTGAAACGTGCGGCCCCGGTGTTTATCACTGGTTTCATCCCGATGGCTCTTTCAAGTATTTCTCAATTATGAGGTTACACACACGTTCGGTTGCGACGGAGAGAACAACTTCACTAACGGTATGCTCGCAGTTCGCTGCTGTCGCTTGCGTTCGATGTCCCGAGTTTGATCGGTTGCGTGGTTAGCAGCATTCGCCCGCCATTGCCGCTTGCGATTCTTCGAAATTCAATTGCTTCAAAATAAATCTGTACGTTACGTAAGACAATGAATGGCTCATACCCCCTTAAGCAATCGCTCATACCCCCGTAAGCACGGCCTCTCATTTACGACGACAGAAGAGAAGTGAAATTCTACGCTGGAATGATGAGCGGCTTTAGTGCAGGGACATTAGTAGTGTTGTTTATGTGCGTGGACTGTTTGTGAGAACCCTCGACACATGTGAATGAAGAATGAAGAAGCAGAAGAAGGCGAGCCAATGGCAGCTTGTGCGCTTGGCAGCGGTCAGAAAAGAAGCAAGAGAAAAGGAAGAAGAAGAGAGGCAGGTGCCGAACGGGCAGAGGAGGCTCGTGACTGGGAAGACGCAGGACCAGTGCGCTGTTCCGGGAGCTCCTGCCACTGTACCTGAGGCAGCCCTGGGGACAACGCGCCTGCCTGTCGGTGCAGACGCGGAGTGGCGCCTGGTGTGACGCCGTTTGGAGCAGGCCTGGCTGCTGCCTGCTCGTTGCCGCCTGTTGGAGCAGTTTCAGGCTGTGTCCGGGGCGAGGCCTAACCGAGGCCTTTGCTCGAGGCCTAACTGAAGCCTTTGCTTTGAGGCCGCCTCTTGCTCGAGGTGGAATGTGGAGTTGTGGCGGTGGAAGCCATCCGCCTGACACCCGTTCGAGTGCTCTGGTCGCGGTAATACAGCCGTGGGCCGTCGCCTGCTTCATCTGATGACCCGAGCTGTCATCCTGCCTTGGCTCGCCTCCCGCAAGGGTCATCGGGCGTTGGTTCATCTCCAACAGAAATCGTCTCGACTACTCAGACGACCTACCGCCGATCAACAACATCATCAGGACTGAACCCGTGAGACGTACTTGCTCTTTCCTTCAACGCTGCGTGTAGGACTTCGTGTAGACGTGTTTGTTTTAGGGGCCTTTGCTCTGTATTCTGTGCTTAGTGCTTGTATTGTTTCAGTCATGTTAGATAAATGTTCGTTTACATCCGTTCGTGCGTCTCTGACGTTCATTACCGCCTGACTGCACACGGACATACGTGCCGAACTATTCCATTACAGCGGCAAAGCAGCCAGCTGTGGAAGTAGACGACGACGACGAACGCGGGAGCAGTGGCACGACCGCGTGCCGAGCACGAGCACGAGCGCAACCCGAGGGGCGCCAACGAGCCAGCTGCGGAAGAAGACGACGACGAAGCTCGAGCCAATGCTGATGATGATAGTTTTCTGTACACAGGCGATTTCGCCTATCCATACACGATTTCGCCTAGACATATAAAGCTTCACTTTTAATAAACTTCTTGCGAGATAACAAACCGAGATCTCTTATGTGACTGAGCTCATTGTGGTGGGGAATTTCGACGACTGCGTTGCCCGGCTACTTGACATGAGGGCTTTTTCTGTAGTGCGCTGAATTGGATTGATGTGCACACATTGTTTTGTTAAAAAAAATCTCGGCTCTCCTGTACGCTTTCATTCCCTCTATCCTGTTGCCCAGACACAAAATAGGTCACTCACTGGCTAACCTGCCTGACTTCCTATCTTTCTTCCTCTTTCCTCTAAGAGCACGTCTCAATGTTAGAAATCCAGGTGTGGATGATTTACTACAGAAAGCAGAACGTTCCATATCACGCACTTACATGCGCATAACTCAGAGGAGATTGTGAATGACATGCGAGTGTATCCGACCCTTGAAGTTACAGCATTGTATTTTAAATTTAACTGGCCTTATTAGCAATAAAATCTATCCCTGCGTAATCTGAATGCAGTGAGCGCATACGTAGTGAATAGCGCATGCGTGGTCAATGAGCGCATACGTAATAATGAAGCCATGACATTAAATACGAACTGATCCGATGCTCTGAGCAAGCTTCTAAAGCGAGCAAAATACGTTCAGTGGCGTTTTACACGTTACACACAAACACATTTCACATATACTTGGCCTCTTCGAAATCAACTGAATGCGCTTGGTCTTATGGCTCATTTCAGTCACATTTCTTCACAATTGCAGGTAATAACTAATATGCTCACCTTGTTAGCTGGCACTCAGGGGCACGCATTTATGTACCCTACACTTCTGGCATTCAGTTGCACTTGGGTCCATTCCCAATCACTCAAACTAATTCAGTGATTTCCAACTCTGGAGAAATAAGCAGAGATGAGTGAGAGTGTGTGTCTACCTGTAATGATATTACAGGGCGTGTTCGTGCTTCAATGTCATCCGCATGCGAGCACTAGTGTAAACAGTGTTCGCATGCGGATCTGAGCCCCACCCCACTTCCACCACCAATTTGACTTGCCACCGCCTTCAACGCGTTTCGAACGCGCTGCCCAAGACGGTGGCAAGTCAAGTTCAAGTCGAGGAGCGTTTATGAATACGGGGGTAAGGCGGAGAGGCCACAGCGTCTTACACCAGCTTCTTACACGGGCCGTAACGCGCTCGCACAAACGCGTTAGAAACGCGCAGTTTTTCGTTAATGTTGGGTATTTATTGTCATCGTGGTGCGTGTGTCCATGTGCGCTTCGTGGCGTAGTGGTTAGCGCCGCGCGTTCGGAAGCGAGGGGTCCCTGGTTCGATTCCGCGCTACGGACACAACTTTCGGAATTTTTTTTTCATAAAAGTAGACGTGGCTACCTACTACTACTACATACTACAGAGGAGGGACAGACCCACACCCTAAGGAGCTTCGCCCCTAAAGAAATCGTAGAAATTTGATAACTTGATAAAGGTAAGCTCTCGAAGAAGTTTATATTAAGGTCTATTTTGGGGTTAGCTGGTGCCGCATAGCCGAAAATCAACCCTACATAGTTTCACACAAGCAAAATGTCAGTCTTACTCATATTTTATTTCGGTTGTTTCATAGTTTTTTATCTATGTAGCGCTGCTTTTCCAACATCATTGCGAAACTACAAAAGTACTGAAAGCCAGATATTTGAGTCCGCAATAAAACTTGAAACTGCTATGTTTTGCGTTAGGTATCGCGCAGTTGAAATTTTGCCAGTGGCATAGAACTTCGTCGTTTCTACAACTTGTCTACAACTTTTCTACAACTTTTCTACAACTTACTACAACGTGTCAATGCCTCCTGGGTCCAGTCAAGCTGCTGACAGCAGCTTTTAGCCCGGGAGGACGTTTCTAGTCTGTACATGAAGAAGAATAAACTTGAACTTAAACTTGAACGATCGTACTGCTCATCTCCAATACATACTGTGGCAAATTTTGCTTCTAGAGCAAGCCGACACTTCGGAGCTGCTGTGTCGTCGGAGTAGAAATATTATTTGCGCGTCAAGCAAGCTTCGCGCTAAATTGGGCTTTGAATTCTAGTGAACTCGACGCATTGAATAGGTAAACGAGAAACCTAGGCAAATCCATACACTGCACAGGGAAAAGTGCGTAACACACCAGACTATTGTTCAAAACAAAACCCTTGTTCGACAAACTTCAACTACGAAATGCAATGAATACATTTGTCAAAGTCCACGAAGGTGATAAAAAGCAGATTTCATGGTTAGAACGCTACACGGGATTACTAGCGGCACTCTAAAATGCCAGCACAAATGAAAATGCAAGCACAACATTTCAATAATTAGGACACCTGGCGACACAAGAAAAAAATACCACCAGCAATAATGCAATTGGAGGAAACAGAAACAGAAATATGCCTCTACTTCTAGCTAGCCCACAAGCCAAAACTTCAATGCGCGTATCCGCATTAGTACGCGTTCAGTTGATTAAACCACCGAGATTCGCAGTCTGCTGGCTCATAATAATGCAATGCCAGAAGTTCCGGATTTAATAATCTAATCATATCAGCAGCGAGAATCGATGTACCGAATTTACAATGGTTCACAGCTGTACAACACGCGCACCCGCGTGCGCCTGATACAGCGCACGTGGCGGCCCGCCACCGCTGATCGTCCTTGTGTGGCCGTCGCACTCACTCGAGATGTCGAAGTTTCATTGACGTCTAGCCGTTTCCGGTAATATCGTTGGAAATGAAGATCACTGAGGTCACTGAGAGCGTTCATCGACATGGCCAGATGACTCCACAACACGAACACAGTCCCATAACGTCGCCGGTAGAAAGAAATGATGATAATTACGACTGAAAACAATCGACTCTTCCGCCGGCTCACATCATGTTTTTGCTGCTTCCCAGTCGGCGCAGTCTTGCCTCCTCTCCGCCATCAAAGCAACGCACAGAGGCGAAGACTTCTTCCTTAATATAATTGTCATCTCCTTTCGTCTTTCCCTTTTCCTTTCTTGCGATAGCAACTATACGGACACTCCTGGCGCATATCGGCCGTCGCCGTTGCCGGGAGGTTCCGTATAAAGTTGAAGCGCGATAAAATCGTCACGTCGCGCCGTACGCTGTATGTGCGAGTGAAAGCGCGCCATGGTTAGCCGGCGATCGCGGCTCAATCTGCCGCACGAAAGGGAGGGGAGCGGGAAGGAAGCACGCCGTCTTTCAGTCACGCGCAATGCTTCGAAGGGAGGGTAGGGAGGGGTGGGGGCGCGTTTTACTCCGGCTGCGTTCTAGGCTTTGTGCGCTCGTCCGGGCCCCTCTATCTTGAAAGTCATCTACGGCGGGTCACAGTCTGCCCGGCGCTGTGTTTTCACGGCTTATGGCGAATTCCATTGGGAGAACAGGAGCAGGGCGCCGCGCATTGCCGAGTCGGGCGACAGCGCAGTGAGAGCAGGCACACTCGACCCGCCACTGGAATACGGCGACAATTCGGAGAGCAGGTGGGAGGGGGACGTGTGAGGAGAAATGTACCATGTGACTAAAGCAATCGACGTCCCACCATTCTCTGCAGGAGAGCGGCAAAACACGCGTGATCGTCTTGTAACCTTTTGGGCGTAACCATGTCACCGTTTGCCGCCACGTACTACACACTTTTGTGCAGCGCCGACGCATCCCACGAAGTGTCCGCCTGCGTAGATCATCTGAAACTGCAACTTGAATCTGAAGTTGAGCTCCAGCAGCTTTCGCTGCTGTCACCGTCGAGCGTCTCAAGCACTTCAACAAGGCGACGACGCTTTGCTGCCGCTGTCCCCCGCGCATCCAACGAGAAGCAAGGCGGACTAGAAATGCCAGGATCTGTCGCTAAATCGCTGCGAAGCTCGCTCGTATTACCGACGTAAAAAACAGCGGTACCAAAACACCAACTACGCTTGGCTGCTGCCATTACCGCCGCGCGCGCCGGCTGAAGGAAAATAAATATAAATTAGGAGGATATGACGGTTTAAGTCACGTGACTTCCTCCGTACTCCGCTTTTCAAGCGAGAGCAGTCCGGACTGCCCCCGGCTGCTCTCGGCGCAGCGAAACTGCTCTTGTTCTACCACTGGATGACGGCTCTCCCACTCCTGTTCGACCACTGAAACACGTCGCTTCTGGAACGAGCACTTTCAGAGTGATTTTGAGTGCTCCTGTTCTCCCAATGGAATTCGCCATTAGTTCGCGTAGATGCGAGCGCCAGCACGGAAGTTAATTCGCTCGCTACCGCTACTGCGCTCACTCACACCAGCGTATTGACACCGAGTTTCCGCCGTCATCGAGTAAGATGCGTTCATGTTTGCTTGTTCACGCATGACACCAGAGCCAAAGCCTCAGAAGAGCGCAGGAGCGCACGAATAACAGCGTGGGTATTTCGTTTCATCAAAAGCTGCAAAAATAAATGCATCAGGGGTCAATCACAGCTCACAGCCGTAGACACTAGCGACGCTGATACTTACTGGATCAAGGTTGCTCAAGAGGAGGTTTATGCAGAAGAAATCAATCAGCTTGAGAAGGAACTGCAGCTGAATCGCAATTCAGATCTGAGAATGCTTCATCCTTTTCTCGACATGGAAGGACGGTTGCGTGTAAGTGGACGACTGCAATTCTCACAGGAAGCAGAAGAAGTTAAACGTCCTATTTTGTTGCCTCCGCTTCACCAACTGACAAAACTTGTCATAAGAGACTGCCATAAGCGTACACTCCACGGTGGTCTGCAAGATACCCTTACCGAGCTTAGAGAGAAATTTTGGGTACACCGCGGAAGACAAACTGTAAAAAAAGTTGTCGCAGTTTCACCTGAAAGGCGAAGCATCAATTGCGATAGCAAATTTGTAGAGAGCTATACGGAGTAATGATATTAGCTTTATCAGCTGTATAAACTTGGACATGCAGCAGCACCGGCAACACGCAGAACTGTTGTCGACGCCGTCGGCGTTTTGCCCGCGTTCGCTCAAAATGCGTGCCGCGTTGGTGACTGTTGCCGGAGCCTCTGATATAAATAGGCACTTGGTGCCGCAGCTAGACGTCGCCTCCCTTCCCTTCCCCCCCCCCCCCCCCCATCGGAAGAAGGCGCGTTTCTCTACATATATGGTGATTGTAAAGGAGGAAAGAGACGCCTACTTCTGCAGCCCTTAAGGGAGCACGGCACAGAACGCCCGTTTGTCCTCCGCCGTGCGTTCACTCCCCGTGAAAGCGCGCGCCCCTCGCGCCCTTTCACTCGCACATACAGCGTTCGGCGACGATTTCATCTCCATTGACGTCATACGGAACGTCACGGCGACGACGACGGCAGAAATCTGCTTTTGAGTGTCCATATAATTGCTATCGCAATAAAAAGTCACCAAAGGATGCAACGCTTGCATCAAGACACGCTTAAAGCCCAGCAGCGCACCTGTTGCATCATTACCGTACGAGTACGCCGATTTGATCCCTTTCAAGTGGTTGGAATCACTTTTGCTGGACAGTACCTCCAGTACGTGCGTCGAAGACAGTACGTCGAAGGTCTACGTTGTGTTATTTACTTGAGCCGTCACAAGAGCAGTACACCTTGAGTTAACCACCGGACTGTAAGCAGAACGTTTTCGGCTCACGCTCCGTCGATTTGCATCGCGGCGTAGATTGCCTGACGTAATATACACAGACAACGTGCAGGCTTTCAATAAAGCGTGAAAGGAAATTGTCTCCTTGGCAAGAGTATTGTTCAGTGGAGAGCTACAAGGCTATTGATCTCAAAGAAGAATAGAATGGAAGTTCATCGCAGAAAGAGCTGCATGGTGGGGCGGCTTCTGGGAGAGATTGATAAGAACTGTGAAAACCAGCCTCCGGAAGATCCTTGGCAAGGCAAAGCTTACGCCAGAAGAATTAACGACGGTATTGTATGAGGTAGAGGTAGTAGTAAACTCCAGGCCTCTCACTTATCTGTCAACGTCACCAGAAGAAGTGTACATAACATACTCCGGTTCATTTCTTAATCGGTAAACGACAAACAAGCCTTCCTTACCACAACGAAGATGTCGACACTTCAGGGCCAAGATCTATGGTCACAAGAGAGTGACTTGATCGTAAGCAGTTACTGAAACACTTTTGAAGAAGATGGAGGAGAGAATCTCTTCTTAGCTTGCGCTCAGCGCACTATGCCAATGTTCAAGCTTCGAACAATCTGAAAGCTGGTTATCTTGTGCTTCTTTACGAAGAAAAGGCGCCACGGCAACTGTGGAATACGGGACGAATCCAAGAAGTACATCGAGGACGTGATCAAAATATCAGAACTTGATTGGTGAAGCTTCCAAACGGCTCTGCAATACGCCGACCCATCCAGCTTTTCTAACTAAGTGAACTTTTTTGGCTCTAACATACTCAAACTGTGCGCCTTTTCGCGGTGCGGGAGATATTGAATATTTCCCTTTCTTCGAAGAGCTAGAGTATGGTGTTGTCATTCCCCGGTTTATTGCGCGCAGCCCCAGCGTTGTTATTCTCTGTTTGCGTGAACGAATTTCTCTGCGCCCACTGGCTATATTTGCGGCAGATGACCAAATGACAAAAGTTGAAAGTCGGCGTTTCCGAACCAACTCGTCCAGAGCGGTCTTCAAATGTGATCTTACTCCTTTTTTTAACTCGCATGGCTAAACATCTGCTGCTCATTCTGGTGTAGTAAATAACGCATCTTTCTCTTCTCTGCTCTCCGAAGTGCTCACCCTTCTTATGACTGTATCTCTGAGCTGCAAGCACCGCAGATTACATAAAAATACAAACGCGACGCAAGTGAACACGACGCGCGTGCTAGCTGCCGCCCGCCGCCCCCATCTAAAGCTGCGAAAGCTGCACACCAGCTGCAAGTAGCGCCATCTACCGCTTTCATCGCTCCTCTGTGCGCTCCGCCGGCTTCTGCCCGTCACACTACCCCCTTCTAGCCGAGAAAAACTGTCAGCCCTTCCACTGGGGTGGAGATGGAAGACCAGCGAAGCTGTACTATGGTGAGAATTATGTATTTCCTATTTATGACTATTAAGATGTGATGGCGTAATCGGTTTTTTCAACTATTAAAGAATGAGAAATATATATGTTCCACTAGTTTTCATTTATTTAGTGACCACAGGGACCATGGCCTTATGGTCGCTACGGTACACCGCCATAGGGTGTATAAACACGTCACAAACGCAGCGTGAGTTCAGTGCGAACGTGGGCAAAACGCCGCCGCCGTCGACAACAGTTTTTCGTGTTGTTTGTGTGACCGCACACAACCACTGTCAAAACTCAGGCTACGTGACGAACAGCTAAACGCCGTTGTCGACACTGTTAGGGGACAAGCGGGCGAGAGCCAAGAGAGAGTCGGCGGCAGAGGCCGGCAGGGCTGGGCCCATGCTCTGCAGTGGGAGAGCTGGCACGCACACGCACAGTCTAGGGTGCCTCAATGCCCTCCTCGAAAAATCAATGTGCAGCAAGCCACGCTGCAGCAGCAGGAGAGACAAAGGCCACGCTCCCCCCTCTGCAAGCGTTGCCGCTATCTGTGAGGACCGGGGCAGCCCCAGCACGCTCCTGGTGAAGCCCCGGTGGAGTTGTTCCAGACGTCTCAGCCGGGTTGGTGAGAGGGTGATCAGTGGCAGGGCATAGAGCAGCCTGGAGGTACCGGCTGCTGAATGCAGTCGCAGCGCCCAGGATGGCGAGCATCCCCGTCCCCCCAGGCAAATGCCTGTCACCGCTCTCTGGCCCCTCTGGACCTGCGCCACCACAGCCTTCACAGCGGGAGCTCATTTCAGCAGGTGGTCAATCTACGCCGCATGGGCCTGCCTTCAGCCTCCACCAGCACGGACCTGCTCTTCCCAGCCCGCAGTTCCAGCAGGGTATTCAAGGTCGTACTCGGCTACCTTGGCGATTCGATGCTGGCTGACGGATTGTGAGGGCGCCCTGCCCGAGACGATGACGACTACCCTCTCCCTCCCCTTCTTCCACTTTTCCTATTTTCTATCCCCCTTTCCCGCCCCTCAGATGCTGAGCCGTGCTCCCTATAAGGGCTGCAGAAACATGCATATTTTCTCTTTTCCTCAGCCTCTACTACAACTCCTACTACGGCCCTCCTCGCAAACTACTCCCCTTCCACTGGGAAGTCGTGTTTGCTCTCCGCCATGCGTTCGCTCCCCGTGAAAGCGCCCTCGCCCTCACGCGTTTTCACTCGCACATACTAAGTCGCATTTGCTCTACGCCATGCGTTCGCTCCCTGTGAAAGCGCGCGTCCCTCACCTTCGCGCGCTTTCACTCGCACATACAGCATACGGCCAATTAGAGTTTTCTTTTTCTATTGCCGGACGCGACAATCAAAAGGTGAGCTCTTAACAGCTTCGCTGTAAAAAGGAGAAGCCAACTGCACAGCACGCGAGAGTGCGGATGGACGAAGAAGTCGACAAAGAAGAGATAGCGTCTGCCATGAACTGTTTTGAGGCAACAACAACAACAACAACAACAACAACAACAACAACAACAACAACAACAACAACAACAACAACAACAACAACAACAACAACTACTACTACTACTGCATTCGATCCAATTCCTGTAAATAATGTATGTAGGCCGTTACCATTTATCCTATACCACGTTTGTTAGTTTTGTTAGTATGCCTATGTTTACAAGTTAACACGGCCGATAAAGCTACTATCGTTATCTCACATAGCTCTCTACTAATATGCTATCGCAATCGATACTTCGCCTTTGGGGCGAAACTGCGACATTTTTTTTTTTTCTTGTGAGAGCGCACTCCTCAGCGCAGACAGCACCTCCCTCCCCGCTCCGTACAGCTTTGGTTTGTAACACTGTCTCAACGCTTCAGCGCCCTATTTGGGCGCCAAATTGGCAGGGCTGCATATAAACGTTCAGTTTGCTCATTAGCCGGATACAGCCGAAACCAGCGGGTCCCCCCGTCCCCCCGTTTTCTCACACATATTCTATCTTGATAGTACGCTTACATGAGATGGTCTGGGCTGAACTGAGAACATACGGCGTATACGGAGGACGTTATGCAGGACTTGACTAAGAGTGTTGAAAAAAAAAGGCTTGCTTTACCAGAGACAAATAAATAAATAAATATATATATATATATATATATATATATCATAAGAAGCCAACAAACAATGACACGAAGGACAACATAGGGGAAATTACGTGTACTTACAAATTGAATTAAAGAAATGATACATTAATGGAAATGAAAACGGATGAAAAAACAACTGTCCGCTGGTGGGGAACCAACCCACGTCTTCGCATTACGCGTGCGATGCTCTCACCATTGAGCTACCGCGGAGCCGTTTTCCCATCCACTTTCTGGGGTATTTATTTTTTACAACTAGAACTAACCGTTGGACTGTTAGCTAGCGCCACCACTCACAAACCTTGGGGCGGATGCGGAACATCCTTTCTGCCACAGGCGCCACAAACACGCGATCTTTTTTGGGTGAAGGAAACTGGTCAATGAACCCACACATATGCTACTTGAAGGCATCAATGTTGCCGGATTCGAGCCCTCGTTATGTAATGAACAAGAAGAAAGGGAACCGAGGGGCCCGATTTTTAATAATCATATCATAAGAAGCCAACAAACAATGGCACCAAGGACAACATAGGGCTAACACTCCCAGGGTTAGCTCTAGTTGTAAAAAATAAATACCCCAGAAAGTGGATGGGAAAACGGCTCCGCGGTAGCTCAATGGTGAGAGCGTCGCACGCGTAATGCGAAGACGTGGGTTCGTTCTCCACATGCGGACAGTTGTTTTTTCATCCGTTTTCATTTCCATTAATGTATCATTTCTTTAATTCAATTAGTAAGTACAAGTAACTTCCCCTATGTCGTCTGTGGTGTCATTGTTTGTTGGCTTCTTATGATATGATGAATAAAAATCGGTCCCCTCGGTTCCCTTTCTTCTCGTTCACACACACACACACACACACACACACACACACACACACACACACACACACACACACACACACACACACACACATATATATATATATATATATATATATACATAATATGAGAAAGGCAGGGAGGTTAACCGGAAGAGAGATATCCAGTTTGCTACCCTGCACTGGGGAAGGGGTAAGGGGAGACAGAAAGATAAAGAAAAATGCACACACATAGAAAGAGGGGGATATTAAAAAAAAAAAGGCCACACACACACACGCACACAAAATGACTCAGGAGTGTCACAGCCGGGTCAAACATGTCGCTTTAACAACTGTGCACAATATCATAAGGGGTGAGCCTTACGAAACATCATCCACATTTCCCGACATATCCACCACTGCAGTGATTTTAATGCAATTAGCATTACTTGCCTACTTCGGGCGTATTGCGATCTGTCTGTCTGTCTGTCTGTCTGTCTGTCTGTCTGTCTGTCTGTCTGTCTGTCTCTGTCTGTCTGTCTGTCTGTCTGTCTGTCTGTCTGTCTGTCTGTCTGTCTGTCTGTCTGTCTGTCTGTCTGTCTGTCTGTCTGTCTGTCTGTCTGTCTGTCTGTCTGTCTGTCTGTCTGTCTGTCTGTCTGTCTGTCTGTCTGTCTGTCTGTCTGTCTGTCTGTCTGTCTGTCTGTCTGTCTGTCTGTCTGTCTGTCTGTCTGTCTGTCTGTCTGTCTGTCTGTCTGTCTGTCTGTCTGTCTGTCTGTCTGTCTGTCTGTCTGTCTGTCTGTCTGTCTGTCTGTCTGTCTGTCTGTCTGTCTGTCTGTCTGTCTGTCTGTCTGTCTGTCTGTCTGTCTGTCTGTCTGTCTGTCTGTCTGTCTGTCTGTCTGTCTGTCTGTCTGTCTGTCTGTCTGTCTGTCTGTCTGTCTGTCTGTCTGTCTGTCTGTCTGTCTGTCTGTCTGTCTGTCTGTCTGTCTGTCTGTCTGTCTGTCTGTCTGTCTGTCGTCTGTCTGTCTGTCTGTCTGTCTGTCTGTCTGTCTGTCTGTCTGTCTGTCTGTCTGTCTGTCTGTCTGTCTGTCTGTCTGTCTGTCTGTCTGTCTGTCTGTCTGTCTGTCTGTCTGTCTGTCTGTCTGTCTGTCTGTCTGTCTGTCTGTCTGTCTGTCTGTCTGTCTGTCTGTCTGTCTGTCTGTCTGTCTGTCTGTCTGTCTGTCTGTCTGTCTGTCTGTCTGTCTGTCTGTCTGTCTGTCTGTCTGTCTGTCTGTCTGTCTGTCTGTCTATCTATCTATCTATCTATCTATCTATCTATCTAACCTCTTACGATGACCCAGTGACCCAAGTTGTATACCAGCTGGGGCCACTAGCTATGTATCGGCTCGTGGTCGTGAGGCCTTCGTGATCGTTTAATAGTCGTCATTGCAGGTTCGTCATCTGACTCTGAATCGTCGCCGTGATACAGTCATAGTCACGTCATCGCCGCCTCATAGTCATCGTCGTACAATTCGTCCTACAGTCGTCGTCACACCGACAGCGTGTCGTCGTCGTCGTCACGCTGTCGTCGTACCGTCGTCCTCACTTCAGTAACGTTGTCCCCTTGACGTCATACCGTAGTGATCATATACCGCCTTTGCCTTTCCATCGACGTCATTTCTATCGTCATTCAGCTGCAGTCACTGCGTCGGCGTCGTACAGTGGTCGTCATGCTGCCATGCTCATGGGCGACCTCGGCATTTGAGTGCCATAGCAAACTGGCATGAGACCGCCTATATCGTGTACAGTATATCCGACGCCACTGCAGTCTCACAATGGGCACTGTACATGTTAAATAAGGCGACTTCAGCAATACGGTGTGTCATAGAGTGTTCGAATGCTAATCGCGCTACCGACGAAGACCCCCCCCCCCCCCAAAAAAAAAAAAAAAAAAAAAAAAAAAAAAAACAGGAAAGAGCGATGAAGGGAGGCACATACACAAGTTAAAAAGAACTGTTCTCTCCTATACAAAGGAGGCAGAAAGAGATAAAATGAATATTAACCAGTTTACTTCGCAGCGTGCACTAACCACGGTTCTTAAGAAGAAAAACTTATCGGCGCTATAGTACGTTCTCGGGACACAGCGCCGCTCTTTATTGCAAGCTGTTCGTGCGGCGGCCGGGAAACGCAGAGCGCGAAGGCGCAGAGTAAGCGCCTTTAAAGCCTTTCTGTATGTTTTCAAAGCCGCAGATAACTATTAGACAAACGCTGCGTGTTCTGAATGGACTTGTACATTTACGCAGGTATCTCCGTGGTACTGTAACGCTCGTGTCTGGACAGTGCTTGACATGACGAAATTGACGATCCACCAGGACAAAATGCCAGTGGTGGGAGTAGTATCGACACAGTGTGTACGTGATTTGCGGTGGACGCTGCAGTGCGCGAAACTACAGGATATCAGCACAGACGTGAAAGTAGCTAAGCGAAGAACGCGGCAAAAAATGAAAGACTGGATAGGCAAAAGGAGGGAAACCGAGGCTCTCTAATTGGGTTGGTTGCGTCCTGCTACGAATGTAGAGTACCATTCCCATTGTAAGAGGGAACAGTCCTTTGTGCAACTATTTTTTCGCTGGCGTTCCAGGCGCAAGTGCCAACTGAAGCCATGTCAATTGACGGAACAGGGGCGTAGGAAAGTGTCAACACTGCTTACCACAATGCACCTGCTGCAAATTTGGAGGATTGTACGCTTTACAGATGAAAAAATTCGCACGTGCTCAAGTGTTCCTCTTAACAGAGGACAGAGCTATATGCACTCTGTATCCCCTATTGCAACAAAGATTGTAAGTCTTACTTTGACGGTCATCTAGCTATCTTCTAGCATACCTCTAGCGTTCTTCTAGCTGTTGTTAAATTTTCTTTGAATAGGAATACGATAACTTCCACAGAAAATATTACTTTAGAAAATTTGCGCAGCCCTACGTTGCGGGAAAAGCTGCTGGAACAAAGCGTACGACAACCACACGAGTCTACAGAGTTTCCTCCCCCACCGCATATGTTCATTTAGACAGCCTACAGGACGTACATAGACATTTTGCTGATCACTGCATCTGTATTCATGCGGAACGTAGAGAAGCATGGTCCAAACTCGAGTTTCATTCCCCGTACTGTCTCTTGCGAAACCTCTCTCGCTTCTTTTCGGAAGCAAAGTGTTTAGGCGCGTGGAGAAGACTTGATCATGCCCAGCACACCGTAAGATCACTTTTGAACTTTATGTGTGAGACGGGCTTGGACGGTCGTCTCTAGGACCTGTGAAGTCAGGGCTTGAGAAGTGCGAAATGTGTTTGCGCGATCACATTTTGTGTAGGCAACACTACTCCTGCGTGTAGTGTGTGAAAAGTGCGCAACCCCGTATTGGACAACGTGTGTAACTAGTAGCTCATTGTACGATATCATAATCACCTGCCACCTACCTCTCTCTGTATCTCCCACTTCCCCTTACCCCAGTGAGGAGTAGCAGGCTAGAGACACGCTCTCCAGGCCGGCCTCTCCTCCCTTCTCTTCATTAAAATCTACTCCTCCTCCTTCTCCCTTGCTTCACAACGTGTTCCTCCGACCAGAGCGCCAATTTTTCTCTTCGTCCGTAACACATGCTGGGAGGATGAGGCACAGGCTTTCGCTTCTGACACGTGGTGCAAGCTGAAACGTAGTGTACGTCTGTCCTTGCTATGCGAGGCCACCAGAATCTTCCAGAAGCCTTCCTAAGCATCTTGCGTACGCCTGGTTGACCAGAATATGGAAGGTCGTGGCAGATAACTAGCACGTCGGCTTTCATAGGCAACGGAATGAACTGTAACCATTCTCCGATAGATCGGGAGCGGTGGCACAAAACACCTAACTGCAGACTGTAGTTCTCCAGGCCTTGCCCACGTGCGCGTTAAGCTTAAGAGTTCAGTCGCGTTAAAATAGCGGCGATTGTCGTGTCAGCTAGCTGCATTGCAGGAAGGTCGCGGCCGGAGAATAGTGCTGCCAAAATCAAAGGCCTTGGTGTGCGCGAAAGAAAGTCGGCGTCAGTGTGAGTAGAGCCGCACCTGTGGACAACGGTGAAGGTGAATTCTTGCAGCTTCCGGCTCTATCGCGAAAGCTTAGCCGCCAGGATAGTCTTTGTTCACGCTTTACGCTGGAGCAGTACAGCACCCAAACCAAGTACGCTGGCATCCATGCGAGCGTATGTTGTAGCATCTTCCTTGTAATGGCTAAATTTGGGCGGCGTTGACAGGGCGCGTTTTATTTCTATGAATGACGCTGTCTCAGGAGTACCCCATTAAAACTTCGCACCCGGTTACAGAACGCAAGTAACTAGCTCAGTTCGTGCAGGAAATGTTTTCCCTAAACGTCCAAACTAGGGTGTAAATGAGAGGAACTTTAACTCTTCTGGTTCCGTTGGCATCGGTATGTTCGACAGCACTTCTATTTTGTACGGTCCGGGATAATTCCAGACTCGCTTTCGATATGTCTGAGGTACACAACTTCATCGTGTAAAAGAAACAAAAAAACTTGGTTATCTTACTGCACAGGCAGGCAAACTTAAATATCTTACTAAAAAAGCATTGACCTCCGTCAATGCTTTTAGCGCCAGCTCAAAAGGTTTCTGGTGCCTGTCAAACGTGGGGCGTATAGTATGACGTGTTTGAGGTAATCAACAGCCACTGACCAATTCAGATGACCGAGAACAATATCCATAAGCCTTTGAAACGTGGCAGGGGCGTTAAGAGTCCGAATGGAAGCCATTTCAACTCTAACAATCTGTCAGGTGCTACAAACGCGCTTTTATCAGCTGTCGTAACGTCCAGTTGCACCGGCCAGTATCCAGACAGATCAAGCGTGGAAAAGTACTTAGTCCCAAGAGACAGTCCAGAACATCATCGAAGCGGGGTAACAGACGTCCAGCTTGGCGATGCTATTAAGGCGGCGGCGATAATCCCCAGCTTTCTTCCTGACTAAAACTACATAGGAAGACCATGCGCTGTTAGAAGGTCAGATTACATCGCGAGTTATCATGTCGTCCACTTGGGATGTAATTTCTTTGCGTTCCGCAAAGGACACCATCATGGCGGCTGGTGGGTAGGTGGGTGGTCCCCGGTGTTTATTCTGTTGTAGAAAACATCTGTACACCCACGTTTTGTAGGATCCAGAGCTACACAGCCTCAGTATTTCATCAAAAGACTTTCGAGGGCAGCGATCTGAGGTGATGTCAAGTTCGGGCTGAATTTGAAAGCTTCTGATGGAACTCTGGTAGGCAGAGTCCGTTGCTCTGACGAGTCACTTGCGTCGCTGCGCAACATAGTTATTGGCAAGCTTGCTTCAACAGGCAACCGGCTCGCGTTTGGCAACAGGCGAACTGGGCTAGCGTTTGTCCAGTTCACAGTTCGGCGTCCTTACCAATCACGTTCAGCACTAAACCATTCGCGACAGCTTCCTAGCACCGCACTAGGCTGCGAAACAAAACGAACTCCTTTCTAGGGGACGAGTCAAAATGTGCGTCAACTGCCAGATCGCCCGACCACATTGCATCATGGGCGAAAACGGGAACCCAGGCGGCCGCATCCCTTGGCACATGAAGGTTGTGTTGTGACTCGGGTTCGGGGACGAGAGACTGAGTCTTGAAGCAGGCGAAGATGAGACGAAAGCTTTATACAATATGTACAAATATGTACAGATATAGCAGGAATGGCAGGTAATAGCTGGTAATAGCTGCCCTTAGCTGGTGATAGCTAGTAAAAGCAGTAAGAGCTGGTAAGAGCGCACCAGACCGATGGGGCAGCCGGTGGCGACTCTCTGGCTTAACAATGGGCCGGTTCCTCCTTAAATCCCCTTGGCGGCGGCTCCTCGTAGACAGGAGCCAGACGGGACGGTTGCTGACGTCGCCCGCGCCGTATTGTGTCGTTGCCTCCCCTTGGCGACTTGTCGAGAGGGCCCGGACGGGGCGGCTGCTGACGCACCCCTGTCGTATTGTGTCGTCGCGTCCCCTTGGCGACTCGTCGACAGGGCCCAGAGGGACGGGTGACGATGATGGCAGGTGCTATGGCACAACAGTTGGCAGCAACAGTCAATAGGTGTGTCTCATCACATTCTTCATAATAGGAGGAGCCGTCACGATGATGCCATACCACAGATGACGTACTTCCACACACAGCAGAAAGGTGGTCGAAGAATTTCACGCGGCTAGTATGAACAGCGTGGCGGATGTGGTGATAGACGCGACTTCTTACGGTCGCAATAATTTGTTGACTGACACCAAGCGGTGAACGTATCCGACACCTAGTGCTTCAGGTGGGAAAGTATTAAAAGGTAGGCGTCGATTACGCTAAAGCTGGCACCTGTTCAACAATGGCCTCGATGGGGTCTTTGGTGCCCGTCTATGATGGCTTTAACTAGATGGTGGTAGCTGTCCAAGAAACCGACCGACGCTATAATAAGGCGACACGATGGCTGTATAAATTGTCGTAGGGGTGGCTTCTTTTCCACGAACAGGAAAGAAAAGCGGCGCAGCTCTCGTATAGCACCATCCGCGGCACATTTGCACGTTGTGTTCGAATGTCGGTTGACTGCTGTTGAAGTGCCACTGGGGAGCACACAAATTGTAAGCTGGGGTGACGACGAAGAAGCACGAAATTTGAGCGTCATTAGTAAGGTAAGTTCAGCGAACAGGCTCTTTGGACGATTCAGGTGCACGTGTCTTTGAACCTGCTGACTTTCAATGGCATCTGTGAAAACAGACGACACGAAAGCCTCGATGGCCTCCTCTGCACAAACGGGCTACGCTTTCGGTGCTGTTCGGTAGACGTCATACGCCAGCTCTTGGAAGGACTCTCATCCTTGTCGACGGGAGGTCAGCGACGCGTCGTGGACAGGTTGCAAATGCTCATCGCCGAAACGGAGGTTAAGTGTAGTCCCAACTGGTCGACGGAGGCCAGTGTTTAAGGGGAGGAACACTGAAGGCATTACTGTGCCTTGCCACGCAGGCTAGAAACCAGCTCAAGGACCGACACGACCGAGTTCCATCTATTCAAAGCAAGACTAGCCTTAAATTGAACTAAGAAGCACCCCAAGGTGCAGAAGAGTTGAAGAGCGACGGGGGATACCAAGACACTGAAATTACGACTAGTTCAGCTGTTTCTCATGAGGGTGCCGTGTGCGGAAATGAGTTCTTCCTAGCGCCATTCACACCAGCGTGGGAAAGCGAAGAGGCGAGGATTCACCGCTGCCACCAAATTATGCGGAACGTAAACAGACGTGGTCCAAACTGAGTTTCATTCCCCCTACTGTTTCTTGGGAGGCCTCTCTCGCTTCACGTTTTCTTCTGCCAACCAGAGCACCCATCTTGCTCTTCGTCCGTTGCAATATATAATAGTCTATAGACAACCTTTGCACAAAATGGGCTATGCTTTGCGCACAGTTCGGTGAACGTCATAAGCCAGCTCTTGGAGGGAGTCCTGTACTTGTTAATGGGAGTTCAGCGACGCGTGCTAGACAGGTTGCAAATGCTAAATTTGTGTTTTAGAAAAGTCAGGCTTTACATTTTTTGTCGACTAATATCTATAGCCTTTATCAATAAAATTCGATCAGAACTCTATGAACCAAATTGACTGAAGGAGATAAACTTGTTAACGACTTTTGTCTGCAGGCAGTGTACAAACCTCATATACCAAAAAAAATTTAAAAATAGGCATAAAAAAAGTGGCCTCGAAAAAGTTCATGAACGATCTATAGTCTCTCTCAATTTGTGTTTTAGAAAACTCAGTTGCATTTTAGTTTCTGCATAAGCGATGTCTAGCATAGGATAACAGGGTACAGTGCGTTCGGAACAAATATCACTTAGGAACGCGGTCGACGTAGTATCTGGCCCTCCATTCTCGCGCGTGCTGAAACAGCCGGCTTTTGCGACCGTGACTGGCCCCTGATGCTCAGCCGAACTGCGGTGCGCGTAGCGGAGAAACGAGAGATGAATAAAGCCTATATTTTAAGGAAGGCGATGGCTCTCGGCCGCTGTTGGTGATTAGGTGGGAGAGATGAAAAACCAATAAATGTCAGCACCATTCAGCGACAGAGTTTCCCACAATTACTAGAGGGAACTCTGGCGATGCGATCGTTCGGCCACCGTGGGAATGATGGGTAGTACGTGGATTCGTCTGATCTTCTTATTTTGGGCTAACAGACGTTCTTGTGGCTTCGTTCACTACGCTTTCTCAGGGCCTAAATTGGACTAAATTTCAAAGCAATTGACGCTTTCTTTTCAAATGCAGAAGGTTATAAGACTCTGGATTGCAGTGCTTGCGCTTGTCCAGGCATCCGTTGCGTAATGGTTTCGATGTAGGGCTTATGTGCTAGAGGTGCTGTGTTCGAATGCTGCCATCAGAAAATTTTAGTAATGTTTATTTCAATATTTGTAACGCAGTACTTTCTTAAAAAATGACCACTTTGCGAAGTCACGAAGCCGTTTAAAGCCAGAAGGACTAAGTTTAGCCAAATCCATGTGCTACCCACCATTCCCATGTATGGTGGCTGAACTGCCCATGATTACAGCTCCCGTAGACGCATGCGTAATTTCCCTTTAGTAATTACTAGTTCCCTCTAGTAATTGCATGAAACTCGCTACATTCCGCAGACGCCATAATGCCCTTCCGGTGGGGGATGTGGACGTCCACACAGAATCGCAATGCTGCTTTTCGCGCTGTTGTTTTCGCCGACATTTTTTTAATGTGCCATAAAATGTGTTCTTCCGCTTTAACTGACAGCGTATAGCAGCTTTCAACCGCTAAACGACAGAGGTCATGGCCGCTCATTAAGAGGACGCAGTGAGACAAAAGTATACAGCGGCTCGATGTATACATTAGGCTGGTCGAAATCGACTGCGAGAAGCAAAATAACCTGGTTAGTACATAGCGCTGCGCCAGTTCAAAGCACTAGCTCTCAATTTGGAGTTCGCAGCGAAGCGGAGACCTTACATAATTCCGGTCACCTGTGTTGTGACTTCGGGGTGGAGGACAAGAGACGGACTCCAGGAGCAGACAAAAAAGCTTTATACAATATATACAGATATATCAGGCAATAGCGTACAAGTAGCTTGAGTAAGAGCGCATCAGACCAACTGGGCGGCTGGTGGTGACTCTCTGGCCCAACAAAGGAGCGCTCCTTCCTTAAATCCTCTTGGCGACTCCTCGCCGGCTGGAACCAGGCGGGACGGATGCATCACCCGCGTCGAATTCTTATGTCGTCGAGGAGAAGGCCGGTCGCTGCTTGAAGTCCCCCGCGTCGCATTCTTGATTCGTCGCGGAGAAGTGGGAGCTCCCGTCGCCTCGATGATAGTGACCAACTAAACGAAAAGGAGTAGGAGCCAGCTACACATCCGGCTCCGGCACGCGTTCTCTGTTCCCCAAAATTGAGAGTGCTCCGCATCGTTGCTAATCCACTAGGAGCGCGGTAGCAAGCAGCCGCACGCGCCATAATGGTAAATTCGACTGGTTTCTGCAGCACTCCAATCCGGATTGCAACGATGCCGAGCGCACTCGAGATCGGAGCCGGAAGTAGTCCTGCCCGAGGCGAACGTTCAGCCGCTCACCAGAGTGATTGCAGTTCTGAAGTCGCAGCACGTTAGCAGTTACTCTGTTGTAAACAAGCATGGCGGACGCGCAAGGCATGCACATGGCTCTCCACCATGGCTATTCTTGAGCCTCGGCCTACCGACCGCGGTGGCTCAGTGGCTATGGTGTCGCGCTGCTAAGCACGAGGTCGCGGGATCGAGTCCCGGCCGCGGCGGCTGCATTTCGATGGGGGCGAAATGCGAAAACGCCCGTGTGCCGTGCATTGGGGGCACGTTAAAGATCCCCTGGTGGTAAAAATTAATCCCCACGATGGCGTCCCTCGTAATCAAATTGTGGTGTTGGAACCTTAAACCCCATCATTCAATTCAAGCCTCAGCCTGCGGCACACGAAGCACCAACGTATAGGCTGCAACGGCCACGTGACCGGAAGTCTGTCCCGTCGGAGTGTGGTCGCGATGACTATGTAGCAGAAACCTGACCGGAATTCATTGGCACATGGAGCCGCGGTAGAGAATCGAAGCCACGACCTCGTGCCCACTATACGGCAACGTCAAGCTACGAAGCCACTGCGAGGAGTCGACCAGAGAAATGCGTCTGAATCGCAACTGCATGGGCAAGTGCCCGAGGTTGCCTACCCAAGGCCGCGTTCGTGATAATTACACGTAGCTTGTGAAATACTGACCACAAACGGAGCTTTCTTTGATTAAGAGATGGCGCGTTTTGCTTTGGAGCTTTCTCTTGTCGTTACTGTGGCGTCATCTATCGGTAATGTCTAAGACCTACTTCGGCCTTGCGTTGTAGCGTAAGATAATGAGTCAAGAAGGGAGAGGCCCGATACTATGCGCCCGCTTTAGCGCTAAGCATTATTATGATTGATATCCGGGTTTCTGCGTACGTCGGGCCGGATATAATAATTTAATTCTGACCAACAAAGCAGTGCCAGTGAGCCTATATCTAAGATGTACAGCATAATAAAACAATAAAGACTGTGCACATAATGTCGGCTCAGAGGTACCTCTAAACCACACAGATTTCTGTAATACTTAATAATATTCAGCGGATTCTTTGATTTTGCTTATTATTGGAACACAGGGTATGTGTCAATGAAAATGAAATGTGCCCATGGGAATGGAATGTGCCCGTGGGTTAGTGCCAGTGGGAATGTGCCCAATCTTTGCCAATCCTTCGTCTCCTCTTGTTCAAGAGATGGTCACTTCCACTAGGGGAAGTTGTACGCACTCGTTATAAACAAAAGTTGCAGTTTCACCGGAACGAGAAAGCATTGACAGCGATAGCAATGTATTGGACAACAACCCATAGTCAGGTTAGTAATCTTATTGGCCGTATAAGTTGGCAGTAAACATTCACTTACCGATTAACTTAACAATCATGGTGTCACGCACAGACAGGCATGCAAACACGAACAGTTATCACTCGTATGTTCGCGAACACTCGCTGTCACAACGCTGGCGTGATGAAGAGCGCCAACAGAGAGGAGGGAACGCTTCTGCTGCCACTCGCTTCAACAGGTCTCCGAAATTTGAGATTATGCCACCTCCAGGGCACTAAGCGTGCGGGAAGACAGCACATATGCAGCCACCAGCCACCTCGATTAGTGGTGCATGAGCTTTGTTGTAAAATATTCAAATGTTCTACGTGCTTTGCGGCAGGCTACCGGAATTTCCCCAGATTGTCCCAGTGGGTCTCTAGTATGTATATCCGCGTGTCGTCTTCGGTGACTAAACATCTTTTTGACATGTGATCTTTATCGTCTCTTCCCCATTCAGTTACGGCGGGGTGCACGGCCGCCGCCGTAAAATGGCGCCAAGTATGATCATCATCATCAACCTATATTGATGTCCCCTGCAGAACGAAGGCGGTCTCCTGCGGTCTCTGCGGTCTTTCCCTGCGGTCTCCAATTACCCCTGTCTTGCGCTAGCTGATTCCAACTTGCGCCTGCAAATTTCCTAACTTAATCGCCCCACCTAGTTTTCTGCCATCCTCGGCAGCGCTTCCCATCTCTTGGTAGCCATTCTGTAACTCCAATGGTCAACCGGTTATCCATCCTACGCATTATATTGCCTGCCGGCTCCACTTCTTACTCTTAATGTCAATTAGAATATCGGCTATCCCCGTTTGCTCTCAAATCCACAACGCTCTCTTCCTGTCTCTTAACATTAGGTGTAACATGTTTCATTCCATCGCTCTTTGTGCGGTCCTTAAATTGTTCTCGAGCTTCTTTGTTAGCCTCCAAGTTTCTGCCCCACATGTTAGCACCGGTAGAATGCAATGATTGTACACTGTCCTTTTCAACGACAATGGTAAGTTCCCAGTCAACATTTGGTAATGCCTGCCGTGTGCACTCACCCCCAATTTTATTCTTCTGTAAATGTCCATCTCATAATCAGGGTCCCCTGTGAGTAATTGATATAGATAAACGTACTCCTTTACAGTATACAGGCGCCAAGGGTACATGTCCATAAATTATGGGGATGACGTAAACACTGCATGAGATTATTGTTGTGAGCGATGCGCTTCTTCGTAGTAGTACAAATCAGCCGTGTTTGCCGTCACCATCATCGTCGCCTCACACACACTCGCGTCACACATACAAACAGCTCGCCTTACACAAATACGTTCGTCCACCCGGTAACGCCTTGCAGAACCCAAAACGATGCTTTCTTATTGGTGCTTACAAGCGCCAACAGTAAAACTGGGTTGCCTTCCGCCGACAGCCCAGCGGCCAACCTGCTTCACTGCTGACTCGAAAACTAGCAGGGAATAAGTCTGTATCATTGTCAAACCCACCGTTTGGCCTAACCAATATGGCGGACCCGTGGTTAGAATTGTAATTAAAGTGTTAACAAGCGGGCAGGTGACGTCAATAATGCCGCCCTTCGTTCCCTGCGCCGTCCAAGCTTTGATAACGCGTGTCTCAGCTTTAACAGTGCCACTAACAGGAACGCGCTCAGCTTTGTTGGGCCAAGCTAGGCGCGTGGGAAAGCATGCTTACCAAATTTTGCACATCGTCCATTGTACGCTGGTAAGCTGTTTCCCAGCTGTAGCTCTACAGGTGGGAAAGCCCACTGTCAGGGCTACGAGGGACCGCGGCAATAACAATTATGATTTCTTTGCAAAACGAAATAAAACAATTAACGCCGCATAATGTCAATTTATGCACGCACTCGACGTACACACAATAACGAAATTCGAGCAGAGCTCATCTACGATGACTTTCCGACGAAAATGAATTCGGAGGAATTTTCAGGGATTCTCTTTTAACGAAGAGCTCCGTGAACGAGGCTAGGCCCTCATTTGGAAACTATACTATCTTCGGCACTAGCCCATGAAAACAGTTACATAGACACACGGAAAACCCTCCGTGGTTGCTTAGTAGCTTTGGCGTTGTGCTTAGCTGAGCACGAGGTGGCGGGATCGAATGCTAGTCACGGCAGCCGCACTTACATCGGGGCGAAAAGCGAAAAAACTCGTGTCCCGTGCACTGCGGCACGTTAAAGAACCCCAGGTGGTCGTAATCAATCCGGAGTCCCTCACAACGGCGTGCCTCATAAGCAGATCGTGGTTTTGGCACGTCAAACCCCAGAATTTAATTTACGACTGCCGCAAAAAAAAAAAAAAAAAACTTATCTGACAGTACCAAAATTGCAGTTTGCATTAAAGGAAAAAAAAAAAAAAGCGAAGTACAGCCGCTCGTCACCGGCATTGGTGCCGGCGACTGCCTTTTACTTCATGTGATAAGGTGTACTTAAGAATTGGTAAGATGCTACTCTGCGCGCTGGGAGCCCAGCTGCGACAGTGCGAAAAGCCGCGTGGAGAGGGTGATTGCCAACCTCCCACAGCAGCAGAGAGGACGTCGATGAAGACAGGTCATTGTGCTCTGTTTCTCCTTTGTTATCATCGCAAGGGAGAGTCCCGCCCGCATATATTCCGATTGCGTCATACTGTACTTCAAAAAGCTGAAGAGTGCGATTCCTGTCATTCTTTTGTAGAAGCGCTGTCTGGCCACAATTTTCAGTATTAAGGCTCTTGCTACCTCAAGTTGCTGGCATACGTATAAAAGTCAACGTCACGCGTACATTGTTCGCTTTTGTGCCCGTGAGAAGCTTTTTTCACCGGGTTATCCCCGTTGTTAAATTACCGCTCGGCGCAAGATGCGCCTACTGTATTTGAACATGTCTCATTTCTGCGCATAACTCAGTGCAAACATTATTTTGTAGTGAACTCCAAGCGCCTGTTGGGCGCTTGGAGTTCACTGCAATTTTTCTCTTTCTACGAGATTATTTCCGGCAGGCTGCCCTCCACACGTGCTCAAGGGTACGTCCGATCGTCATGACGTAGCCCATCAAGTCAGGATTCAGGACTGACTTTACACCTGCTGAAAGAACAAATTTTAGTGTCGCATCCTGACTTGGAAAACGTGGGTCATTCATCTACTGGTATTATGTGTTATTTGGGACCATTTATTGTTTCAGCCGCCGAGTCCTGACGCACCAACCGTCGGTATTAGCTGCCTTGGCGAGGCGTACCTTATATATTAAAGCGACGAGTAAGCAGCCGCTACCGAACCATCCGATCCCCATTCCTTATAAAGAAACGAAATCAGATAGACCTGGCCATATATTGGCTACGCAGACACGCAAAGAAACTTCCTTAAAATTCTGTAATTGTAATTGCCTAAAGACTTGTCAGGGACTGAACCTCTTGTCTCCGTCTATTATTTACTCGCCTGCGCGGTAGACCAGACCCACCTTGGTGTAGAAGCCGCACATAAAAGACACGGCCTGCGCAACGGCTGCTTGAACGTCTCAGGTGAGTGATGGCGACAATTACTTTCTTTCGGAAGAGCAGGACTAATTTTGCTCGCACTTGGGAACGTATGGATGTTTGAAACGCTGAGCATTTTAGAAGCACTTGTAAACCGAAATATGAATTGAAACACGAAACCACTACTTTAGACGCTGACATCAATAAGGAAAACATTTAAAAGCGAAGCATTGTTGGTATTACTGATGATCGCATTACTGATGATCGCTCGAGATGGCCTTTCATGTACTTCTTCTCCAAATGCGCCGTAATGTCAGGATTTCCTGCGTCCTGGTCATCAGACGTCGAATTGACGCTTATTTTGAATTCGTTAGCAGTTGCGAGTAATAAAAAACGGGATATGGATAATCCTTTCACTCTGGCTTAAAATAATGAGATATTGCAGGGAATCTCCACATGGATATACCTCTTGAAAGGGAGCTTCAGTTCGAGCTCAGTGAGCTTTCACATTGAAAAACATGCAAAATTAAGCTAAGCAATTGACAGGCGCGTGCATTAAATTGATAGATCCAAAGCCAATATGAGTTCGTTGAATTTGACACGCTAGATGTTCGCCAGCTGGCTTTGCTTGACCCTTGACAAAAGTCGTTATAGGAGTTCTGCTGTATTCGTACTGAGTGCCTGCTGCCTTCAGTAGAGTTTCTCGGGAGATGCGCTTGAATATCATGCCCGATTTTTGTAGGGGAAGCCATCGCGTGCGGCTGTGACTTACGCCGTGCATACGATGGTTAGGTTAATATTCCGGGGGTGTCCCACTGCATAGGAACCGTCTGCAGGCACATTGCGTGGACGTGAAACATATTGTCTCTACATAATGCATCCTAGCACCATGGCGAAGGGACAAATAGTTTAGATAAAAAAAATGCAAGTACGACTATCTGAGGCCCCTGTCCCTTCGACGGATAAGTCCGGTGCTCTGCGTGAATATTCGGTGGCCGCTGTTTAGCTGACACCCTTGTCCCGTGCACTACTAATGAAGACGTAAGGGAGTGTTAAGTTGAAATGACGTGAGTTTACGCTCTAAAGTGACACGTAGGTCATATGGGAGACCTTTTCAAAAACCATCTGCTTCATTGTCTCCACAGATTACTATTTCGTAAGATGATGTTTATTTCATAGTACTTAGTTTGAAAACATATGTAAAACATTGCGAAAGATGCATCTCAAAATAATGGTCGATGTTAATTGCGATTAGCATTCAAGGAATGTAGCGAAGCACCACACTGCCACCGCGCAAACGCGTATGCATTTAGGGTACTGCAGCTGCGCTCCTATTTCGCACTTTCTTCTGGACACCCTGTGCCAATTAACGGCGCGCCCGCGAAGTCCCCCTTTTTTTGCGTGGCCTCCAAAATGCGCGGCACGCCGGTGCGCGCTAACGCTCAGAATTAATCACTCGCTGCTCGCGGGCATAAAACGATAAATGAAATTCGATGTCGTAATAATATTACCCGAGAAAGCAAAGAGATAACACTTGCTTTCGTTGAATTTTACACAGAGCTTCTTGGCCATAAAATTTATGACCCGAAGCGCTTTCGAGTTGACTTTCTGTCCCGTATGCCAAGATTAGAAGACACGGTTAGACAGTCACCGGAATCTGAAATTACCGTGGCAGAAATTGAAGCGGCAATAGACGAATTAAGTAACGGCAAGTCACCTGGGCCGGATGGACTGGGTGAAGCCATGTACAAGTTTTTTATAGAGAGAATTGGCAATGGCTTTACATCGAGTGATCGCTGAATGTTATGAAAAAAATCAAGCATCCATCTCTTTTAGGACAGCGCATGTAGTACTGATCCCCAAAACTGATGACCCTGCAAATATACCTTCAGTCGAGTCTTATCGTCCCATTAGTTTGACAAATACAGACTACAAGATATACATGAAAGTTTTCTAGACGGCTCCAAAGTGTTATTCAGTCCCTTGTAATTGGCCCGCATCAAACGTGTGGTATTAAAGATAGAATAATTTTTACGAACATACACATAGCTAGAAGTATTCTCGAATGTTGTGAAGCAATGCATGACCACGTAGCCATGATTCAGTTAAACTTACATAAAGCGTTCGATAAAGTTGTACATGAATTTTGTTTTTACTGCTGGAGCATGTAAATGTTGGATCTGTGATTACTGAAGGTGTGAAAATGGTGTATCATGATTGTACAGCCAAGTTAGTGATTAACAAAGAATTAAGTGATTCAATTCTTGTGCGGTCAAGCGCGAAACAAGGATGTCCTTTGTCTCCTCTTCTTTTTGCGATTTACCTGGAACCTTTTTGTTTAGGTTTACTTGCAACACCACGTATTCAGGGTTATACATTTTTGAGCCGTGAAATTAGGGTTCTAGCGTATGCGGACGACATAGCCGTGTTTTGTACTGATGAGAAAAGCGTGGAAGAAGTTGTCAAAATAGCTATAGCTTTCTGCACAGCAACAGGTAGCGCGATCAGTTGGCCGAAATGCCTTGGATTTTGGCCTCGCATCTGGCAGAGCGCACCCCATGTGCATTACAATATGAATTGGACACCTTCCCCAGGAAAGTACCACGGAGTTCCACTAAATTATTACCAAAATGCGGAAGAATACTTGTCTGAGAAAAGCAAGCGCATTAAAAGTACTACCGATAAATGTTGTGGCCATAACATTTCAGTATTTGCAAGAGCTTCAGTTTGCAATATTTTTTAAATTGTCAAAGTGTTCTACGTGTCGCAAGTGATGACCATGGCCAGAAGTTTGGTTGGAAAAATCCACGGAGTATTTGCGACCTTTATATGGGGATCGCAGTGTATGGGAGCGCACCAGCCGGTGCAATTTGTTTCATAAAGTGAAAAATGGGGGTCTATATAGGGCTCTCGCATCTGTTCTTCAAGCTGTTGGTGAACAGATTCTTCTTTGCGTGGGATCAAAATGATGTATTTTTGAGAACTGTGATCCAAGCACGATTACAGCATTATCTATCCTATTTTGTTGTATCATCGTTGTTTTTTTTATTTTAAGCAGGACCGCTTAGTTCTTATTTGCGTGAAGTGGTTATGTCTATACGCTTGCTCAAGGCAAGATTTTCATATGAATACTTGTCTGATGTTACGAAAAAGCGTTTGTATTGTGATAATATTCATGTATTCTTACCGACAGCTGTCTATCGAGCTGTCTACAAGCTAGGTCCAGAACGCGATGTGCTAACGCATGTTACAAGAATGCCGATCAGGCCCTCAGTTAAAACATTCTTTTTTTCAAATACATACCGACAGTCTCCCTGTAAAGCCATGGTTACAAAGTAAAGGTCTTTTTGTACCTTGGTCAGTAAACTTTTTATTCTGTAGGAAAACGGAAAAAATAGAACATATTTTTCTAGACTGCCACGATGCCGTATTCCTGTGCGATATCTTGCAAAGAACTCTTAAAAAAGAATTGCCATTAAGCCCTTTTGGAATCCGCTTTCTTCCATGTGCGGATACAGGGGAAGTGCCGAGTGATATGCTAATGTTTCTTCGCGTGCGTAGTGTATGGAAGACGAGAAAGGATATTATGCATGCTCATATACAAACTCACTCAGCAAGACACTATTTTGTTGAGAGTATTACCTACACCCGAGACTTGTTCATAGACCGATTTGAACCCCCAGAGTGACTACGTATATTGGATCAATTGGCTTCTGTGAAGCATTTTTAAACCACATACACACTGGCCAAGTTGTAGCTGGTGTATTTAGAATGTGTACATGTGTATCTGATAATTTTTGTTTGTGTTTGTGTTTGTGAAATGGTCAATAAAAAAAAGGCATTCACCGAGCAACGCTGAAGTGTCCGGCTGCTTTTATAGAGGAACGCGTGGGTGGTGGGTGCGATTCCGCCCAGCATCTGAGACATTTGAAACGATCTTTTTTATATTCATTGAAGAGCGGCCGAAGAGACGAGATGAATAGTTCAAAGTGGCTAAAGTTGGCTAAGAATGCAATTTGCATTCAAATTGGCACAGAGGACAAGGGCAGAAGCAGGCTGTCCATGGCCACAAGGAGGGACCACAACGCATGCCTACTTTGTAGGAAGGGAGAGATAAAAACATAGAAATTGAAGATAGGCAAAAGGCAAGGAATGATAGAAGAAAAAGCAGAATGACAGACCGCAATGGCCAAATTAAAAACAGCGAAACAGAGTACAGATCACGGCAGTAGGAACTGAAAAGAAAAATCCAAGTTTCTCCCACTAATTAAAGAAAGTATACTAGAAAATGGGAGAACAGGCTTCTAATGCAACAATGATAATGGGTCCCCCCCCTCCAAAAAAAAAAAAACACACATTAGTGCATACGATCAGAAGGAATTAATTACTGTACGAAACGTTTACCTTTTCCATTAGGCGCAGCTAGAGAATACCTCCAGTTCTGTTTAACCACCTGGAGCCCCCTTCAACGAGCATTCAAATTCCAGAACGCTTGTGTTTAGTTACCAGCTTCGTAAAAACGGATCCATCGCAGCAGGATATCAAACTGTGGACATTGTGCTGAGCAATAGAGCGCCAAAGTCGATAAGCCATTATTGCAAGCGAAGCTTTCAGTCGTCCGTTCTACAAGCAAAAAATAAAAATATTATCGTTACAAATATAGATATTCCTACTAAAGATACTAGAGAACTATAGCCCTGCGATATAGTATACCGGATGTTCAAGGTTCCGTTTTACGGAAGTTTTAAAAATCGCCTGTGGCAGGTAGTATAATTATTATCGCTGAGCGGGGTTATTTGAAGAGGCGGACATTAGTAGCGCGATAAATCGAAACACATATTCCACTAATTAACAAAACATTACTAATGAACTTCTCAGTTAATTACTTTACGACCCACATTGCAATTTACGAATTGTAGCCCGCGAGCTTGCAAGACGCATTCACTTGAAATGAATTTCCAGGATCACACCAGTTACGAGATATTATTTCACAAAGTGTGGCACGAAATACATGGGCGTTCCAGTTACTTTTGTGCTTCGACGTGTAAAACAGCATTTTGGTAAAAAAAAAGCAAGTGGAACAACAATGCATTTTTACGGCTAGTTTGATAGCGCGTATCTCCAAACTGGTGTCATCCTGGAAATTAATTCCAAGTGGATACGCCTGACAAGCTGACCGTCTACGATTCGTAAATTGCAATATTTGTCGTAAATCAATTAACTGAGAAGTTCATTAGTGAATTGTTGTTAATTAGTTGAATATGTGTTTCAGTTTCTCGTGCAACTAATGTCCGCCTCATCGAATAACCCAGCTCAATGATAAGAATTAAGCGACCTGCCACAGGCGATTTCTAAAAATTCCGTCAAACTTAAAAATGAACACCCTGTAGTTAGCTAATATGGGAATGATGATTAGTACATGAATTTGTCAGATCTTGGTTATCGCGGCTTCATCTACTACGCTGCATTTGCCTCTATTGTCTAAATTTCAAGGCAATTCTGCATTTCTAAATGCACAAGACAGCAAGAACCTGCGCGAACTGATAATCACTGGTAATTATTCATTTATAACGCAAGATTTCGTTGATAATAATCAATTTACAAAGTCACAATGTCGTTTGAAGCCAGAATGACAAAGTTTACGCAAATACATGCATTATACCACATCATTCCCCTGCTGGCGGAACGGCCATGCTTGCGCGATGCACCAGAATTATCGCGAGACATTTTTGTGGGAATCTCTGCGCTTCCAAACATCGCACTGCGCGCATCCGCGTGTTTTGATCAATCGATGTCGCCGCAGCGATAAGTTCATGGCCAGAAATCTCGTGCACATAACCTACATGCAACGCCGTTTAAACGGCGTTGCATGTAGGCTCCCTAGGATTGCCCATAACAGAGCGTCTATATTGGTACAGTGGTAATGTTCTCGCCCACTAGTTGGCGCCTTCTGCTTATCAGTGATAGAGTAGCAGCGTTCATACTCATGCCTACGCCTCATGCTGGAACGCGTGTTTACAAAGACGGCCGTATCTGTGGTATGGTATGAAGAACTTTATTTGGGTCCTGAGGAATCAGTCTGGGACTGATGCATCCTAGGCAATCTCCTTGGTTATGGGCGGCGCTAGGGAGCCTACATGCAACGTAGCGTTGCATGCAGGCTCTCTAGGCGGCGCGAAGCCACAGGGCACGGCTCCTTGCGCTGTAGAAAGGCGAAAATTGTCTAAAAAACGCGAGTATGGCAGGCGCCCGCTATCGAGACCAATAAATGTGCTCGTACTATGAGTGTTCAACAATTTTTACAGCGAAGATTTAAGGACTCACTTTTCGATGGTCGCGTCCGGCAATAGAAAAAAAAGTGTGGTTGATCCCTCTTATATAGGAATCGGTATAGAACACGAAAGTGAAACGTGTCTTCACAGAAGTAGTGTAATGTTTATTGCACATTGATATATAATGTCTATTGGTGTTTTGTGGCTAAAGCGCCCTTAGGCGTTGATGCACCCACGCTGACGCCTGGTGGCACGTCTCCTCCATCACGACTACCAACGTCGATGACCATGAGCAACCGTCGTGCATATGGAAGCTGCACTACGCTGCACACGCTAGCACAACGCGAAAGACGAAGCACGTAACTGACACACTAATACAACGCGCAAGACAAAGCACGTAACTGAATCGTCACCGAGTCAAATCAGCGCGTACAGCGCGTCGTAATTGCAGCCTCCGCGATCAACTTCAGAAACATTTTCAGAGCTAATTGCGGAGGCCACGCTCCGCTGTGCTGAGTACGGTGAACGCCACCTAGGTGGCGTTGGTAGTGCTTCTTGATGCCAGCGTCCCTTCGAATGCTGGCATCGAGGCGTCGTAGTACTGAGACCACCGAAGCGTTCACTGTCGGTGCGCGTTAAGGCCGGAATACATGGAGCGAATAACCGGCGTCCGAGCGAAGAACTTCGTCGGGCGGCGAACGTCCGACGGCCGGCGTCAAGAAATTTGCCGTCCGCAGCCGATCTGCCTGTCCAAACATTTTCGTCGGGCGAACGCCGCCGCCGGAAGCGTCTAGCGCGCAGCGGTGGACGACAGCCAATCAGGAGGCACTAGTTCCGGTCGCAATGCATGCTGGTGTTTCGCGCGCGCGCGCCTTTTCGCGTCGTCTGCAATCGCGTTGGTGTTGCCGTGTCTGCATGTCTCTGCACCGATTGAGTAGTTCCTAGTATGATCTCTCAGGAATCGCGTTGTATTTGTACATCCCATATCCGCTGATCTGCGAGGAAACAGACAAGCAGTGCAAGCTCTCTACAACAACCTTCAACAGAAATCTTCTGATCTCAGAGGCCACATGCTGTCGCCATGCCTATCTCCCGACTTCCCCGATAGATGGCGTTGGCATCGGATATTTCTTTCACTAGGCTTAGACGCGTTCGAAACGAGAAGCGATCTCGAAAACTACTCAAGGTTATCCATAATACTCTGTCGTCGAAGCGGCCTGAGACTAAGCGAAAGCCGTTTACGCAGTCATTTGCTTCCAACTAAGTGAATTCTACAAGGACAACGCCAAATTCAGTTCGAAGCGGGCGGCCGGGACCGCCGCCAACACGGCGGCCAACGCGCGGCGGCGTTCGCCGCATGTATTGCAACACAGCAAACATCCTGCGTCGTGTCGCCGCGTCGTTACTTGACGCGTGAAGTTCGTCGAGAAAGTTCGCTCCATGTATCCCGGGCTTTAGTGTCATAATGCAGTACTTCTCTTTTCTGCTCATAGGCGGCGGCACCGCCCCGAGCAAGAGCGCGGGTACACGGAGGAGTGTTAGATATATAAGGCGCGTCTGTGTAGCTCTCTGCGAATGCGTTTGTGGCGCAATGGGTTAAACGCTCGGCGATCTATCGTCGCGGACCGAGAGGTCGTGGGTTCGATTCCCAAATTTTGCATGTTTGTGGAACTTTTTCTTCTGGTTTCTTTCTTTGTATTATGTTCTATGACGTATTTCCGTGACGGAAATACGTCAGTGAAGTCTTGGTGGACCCCGGAATAAAACACTTTCGTGTTAAAAACTCTCATTGGCCATATGCTGTATGTGCGAGTGAAAGCGCGCGAGGGCGAGGGACGCGCGCTTTCACGGGGAGCGAACGCGCGGCGGAGAGCAAATGCGGCTTCGCAGTTGAAGGGGAGCGGTGGGCGAGGAGGGATCGAGGCACCCTAGAGTGTGCGTGTGCGTGCCCCGCTCTCCCACTTTGACGCATGCGCGCAGCCCATAGAAAAAACTTGTCGCAGTTTCACCAGAAAGGCGAAGCAACAATTGCGATAGCAAATTAGTAGAGAGCTACACGGAGTAAGGATAGTTGTTTTATGAGCTGTATAAACTTGGACATGCAGCAGCACCAGCAACGCGCAGAACTGTTGTCGACGCCATCGGCGTTTTGCCCGCGTTCGCACCGAACGCGCATGGCGTTTTTACATAAATACGTATTTTATGCCGCAGCTAACCGTCGCCTCGCCTCCCTCCCTCCCTCCCTCCCGTCCCCCCACAGCCTTTCACGCGATGGAGAAAGTTGCGCTTGCTCTCTGTGTATGGAAAGGAGGACAGAGACGCTTAATTCTGCAGCCTTTCAGGAGTTTGGCGCTGAGCCGTGCCCCCTCAAGGGCTGCAGAAGATAGCGCCAACCTTTCCCTTTCCCTCAAGAACCACTTATCATCATCATCATCACGGCGCAGAACGCGCGTTTGCTCTCTGACGTGCGTTCGGTCCCCGTGAAAGCGCGCGTCCCTCGCGACCTTTCACTCGCACATACAGCGTCAGGAGCACGGCGACGATTTCCTCGCCGTTGACGTCATACGGAAGCTCACGGCGACGGCGACGACGACGGCGACGCCGACAGCAGAAATCTGCTTTGGAGTGTCCATATAATTGCTATCGCAATAAAGCATAGTATGTTTCTGTATGCGCAGCTTTGCCCGCCTCTGCCGCCTCTGCCGCCTGTGCCGCGGACTCTCTCTAGGCTCTCGCCCGCCTCTCCCCTAACAGTGTCGACAACGGCGTTTAGCCGTTCCGTCACGCAGCCGGCGTTTTGACAGCGGTTGTGTGCGGGCACACAAACAACGCGCACAACTGTTGTCGACTGCGGCGGTGTTTTGCCCGCGTTCACACCGAACGCACTCGGCGTTGGTGACGTGTTTATGAAGAACGGGCCAACCTTTGCCGCACACCCTATGGCGGTGTACCGTAGCGACCATAAGGCCATTGTGCGCGTGTCGTCACTAAATAAATGAAAACCAGCGGATCGTAATACGTTTCTCATTCTTTAAAATTTCAAATAACCAATTACAGCATCAAATCTTAATAGTCATAATTGGAAATACATAATTCTCACCATAGTACAGGGGCGGTATTCTGTAAGAGTCTACCTAGTGGACTGTCCATTTCGGCTGTCGCTGATTGGCTGCTGCTTTACGTGCATGAAGGAGACTAGCTGACACCTTCCTGCACCTCAAGCAGCAGCCAATCAGCGAGAGCCGAAATAGACAGTCCACTAAGTAGACTCTTACAGAATACCGCCCCAGCTCTGCTGGTCTTCCATCTCAACCCCAGTGGAAAGGCTAACAGTTTTTCTGATAAGCTTTCGCGAAGAGATGGGCGCTTCAATACGAAATGTGTTGTCACGGCGATAAGAAAGGTTTTAACAGCGGAGCTGTTTAACCTCTTGGTTAGGCCGCGTAGTGCGAATAGACTGCACCTGGCGATGACGTCACTGCGCGTTGCCTATCAACTACCTCGCGGAGCGGCGAGTGCTTCGCCTCCTCTCCGTGCCGTGCACATGTTGCCTTGACATGGGACGTTAAGGAGAGGGAAGGGGGGCATGCGCGCGGCGCGCGCAATGCTCGGGGGAGAGAAAGAGAAAATGAGAGCAAGAGAGAGAGAGAAAGAAATTGTAGCAGCATCAACGAGGCAACGCGCACGGCGGCCGCATTTCGATGGGGGCGAAATGCGAAAACACCCGTGTACTTAGCTTTAGGTGCACGTTAAAGAACCCCAGGTGGTCCAAATTTCCGGAGTCCCCACTACGGCGTGCCTCATAATCAGGACTGGTTTTGGCACGTAAAACCCCATAATTAAATTAACGAGGCAACGCGCAGAGCTGCTGCCGACGCCGCACGCGTTTCCCCGCCGAACGCGCGCGGTGTTCGTGACTGCAGCCGGCGCCTCTGGCGGTTCGGCAGGTTTCGACCAGCCACGCCCCGGCAAGTGTGGAGGCGCAGCTTGGCCGTGACGTCACGGGGGAGATTAAGCTTGGAGCCGCCGCAGGGGCGGCAGAACTCTCGTTGACTCAGTGGCAAGATTACGCAATGCCTCTATGACTGCTGGTATCGCTACTGAATCAAATGCCTTTTCATAATCTATGAAAGCCATATAGGGAGGTTGATTGTACTCCGCAGATTTCTCGATTACCTGATTGATGACATGGATATGATCCATCGTAGAATATCCCTTACTGAAGCCAGCCTCTTCTCTTGGTTGGCTGAAGTCAAGTGTTGCCCTGATTCTATTGGAAATTATCTTGGTGAATATTTCATATAATACTGAAAGCAAGCTAATGGGCCTATAATTCTTCAATTCTTTAACGTCTCCCTTCTTATGGATTAGTATAATGTTGGCGTTCTTCCAGCTCTCTGGTACACTTGAAGTAAAGGGCCGCAAGCTTTTCAAGCATGATATCTCCTCCATCTTTGATTAAATCTACTGTTATTCCATCTTCTCCAGCAGCTTTTCCCCTGGTCATGTCTTTCAAGGCCCTTCTAACTCCATCGCTAGTTATAGAGGGAGCCTCTGTATCCGGTTCATCACTATTTCGAATAAAAGTAGCTTGGCTGTTTTGGGCACTGTACAGGTCAGTATAGAATTCTTCCGCTGCTTTTACTATGCCATCAAAATTGCTGATGATATTACCATGCTTATGTTTCAGTGCATACATCTTGCCTTGTCCTATGCCAAGCTGTCTTCTTACTGATTTAATGCTGCGTCCATATTTTACGGCTTCCTCAATCTTTCCCACGTTATAATTTCGAATAGCCCTTACTTTCTTTTTGTTGATCAGTTTTGACAGTTCAGCGAATTCTATCTGATCTCTTGAGTTGGACATTTTCATGTTTTGTCATTTCTTTATTAGGTCCTTTGTTTCTTGGGAGAGCTTACCTACCGGTGGCCTTGGTGCCTTACCTCCCACTTCAATTGCTGCTTCTGAGATCAACCTAGTTACGGTTCATTCATGACCGCTATGTTGCTTTTATCTTCATTTTCTAAAGCTGCATATTTGTTTGCGAGCACCAGCCTGAATTGGTCTGCTTTTACCCTTACTGCGTCTAGGTTGGTCTGTTTTTTTACTAAATTATTTTGCTCTCTTGAAATTGAGAGAAATCCTAGACCTCATTAACCTATATGGTCACTGCACTTTACCATATCCAACACTTCTACATTCTGCACTATGCTTCGATCGGCAGAGACTATGAAATCTATTTAATTCCTTGTTTCTCCATTACGGCTTTTCCAGGTCCACTTCCTGTTGCTGCGCTTCCTGAAGAATGTATTCATTATTCGGAGCCTATTACTTCCCGCGAATTCTACTAACATCTCTCCTCTTCCGTTTCTAGAATCGATGCCGTAGTTGCGAATTGCTTCTTCACCAACCTGCTTTTTCCCCAATTTAGCACTGAAGTCGCCCATGACTACAGTGTACTGAGTTTGCACCTTTGTCATTGTTAATTCAACATCTTCATAAAACTGTTGTATTTCTTCATCATCGTGACTAGAGGTTGGGGCATAGGCTTGTACTACCTTCATTTTGTACCTCCTATTCAGCTTTATTACGACGACTGCTACCCTCTTACTAATGCTGTAGAATTTATCAATGGTAAATTAAATTGTGGGGTTTTACGTGCCAAAACCAGTTCTGATTATGAGGCACGCCGTAGTGGGGGACTCCGGAAATTTGGACCACCTGGGGTTCTTTAACGTGCACCTAAATCTAAAATTCATCAATATTGCCCGCTACGTTGTTATGGACTATAAATCCTACCCCGTATTCTCTCTTATCTGCATGGAAGACCTCTGTAGCAGAGGACGTGGCCGTTAGTCAGCACTGTGTAAGCCTCACCAGTTCTTCTAACCTCACTAAGGCCAATAATATCCCAGGCAATGCCTGATAGTTCTTCAAATAGTCCTGCCAAGCTTGCCTCACTCGAGAGGGTGCGCGTGTTGAACGTTGCCAGGTTCAGTTTCTATTGGTGGCCTGTCCAGGCCCAGAGATTCTTAGCACCCTCTGCCGCGTAGCAAGTCTGACCGCCACCTTGGTCAGGTGCTCCGCAGCCACTGGGGACTGAGGGCCATGGGTTAATCGTCGGAGTCATGAGGGAGGTAGTGGCCGAATACTGCACCAGGGAGGCCATTTCCGGTTCTGGTGAGGGAGTGACTTTGATGAAGCTTAATTGGCCTTCCTAGTTTGGTTGCACCTGAACTAGTATAGCCCCACTAGCTCTCAGCAATATATTTTTTTTCTTGCCGGTGTCAGGCACCACTTCATGATTGAAAATGTAGTGGCCTGGAGTAGGATTCGAACTTACGACCTTCAGATTTGAAGCCGGGTATTCTACCTCTGCTCCACGCCACACCACAGAAGCTACAAATAGTGTCACCCAATCAGGAGGGTTATCGCTTGAACGCGCTGCGTCGTTTCTAGTTGGATTAGCATCTGCGTCCCAATACACACGAGGACGCTTCAAACTACTGTCACGACGACAAACGTTACCCCCGTCCTCACCCGCTCAATTCAAGAAAGGCGAAGAGATACCTTTGCGCCCCATGGATCAACGCTTTTTGCCAAATATCCGACCCGTCAATTATATCAGCGCTATAGTATGTATGTACAGTACTCACGGATTGAAACGGGACAGGCAAACGTTTGGTAGATCACTCCTTATGTGCAATTACTCGAGAGTACCATGTCATGTTGCTTCGAATCTGGTCACAAAAGGTGACGCGGACTCTGATCTGAGCGTACGAGTCGAGATTACGCCGAAGTCACAGGAACTACCGACGGTGGAAACAAAAGCATGCGCATTGGTTAGGCCTAAAGTTTCTCGTTTCAATCCGTGAGCCAGTGGCGCACCGACGGGGGGGGGGGGGGGGGGGGGTCGGGGGTTGTAACCCCCCCCCCCCCCCTGAGGCCGACTTAACCCCCTCTTTTGTTTAACCCTTTTTTTTTCTTTGCGCACTTTAGTACTGCAACTAAGATGTGGGACGCGCAATCGTCTGCACACTCACAAAAAGCGCATTTTTGACAATTTCCCGTGAAGAAGTTGAAATTACTGCTATTTAGATGGTATTGGCAAATTGTCAACCCCCCCCCCCCCCCCGGCAGAGATCCTGGGTACGCTACTGCCGTGAGCACTGTACGTATGCTAGGTATCAGTTTCGGGGCCTATATTTATGATCATTGCAGGACGAAGACCGGCAGTGCACATAAATTTGATGTGTGTGTGTATGTATGTATGTATGTATGTATGTATGTATGTATGTATGTATGTATGTATGTATGTATGTATGTATGTATGTGTGTGTGTGTGTGTGTGTGTGTGTGTGTGTGTGTGTGTGTGTGTGTGTGTGTGTGTATGTATGTATGTATGTATGTATGTATGTATGTATGTATGTATGTATGTATGTATGTATGTATGTATGCATGCATGCATGCATGCATGCATGCATGCATGTATGTATGTATGTATGTATGTATGTATGTATGTATGTATGTATGTATGTATGTATGTATGTATGTATGTATGTATGTATGTATGTGGCGCATGAGCCGGGAATGCAACTTTTGTTTACCCTAACGGGGGAAAAGTCCGAAACAATCAGCTTGGCGGTTCTCCTGTATCAGCATTGGACAGGATAATAAGGAGCCTTGTGGAATGCAGGACGGCGCTTAAAGCCGTGGCTTTCGCCTTTCACGGCGGTGTTCGTAAAACGCTGCGGATGGCAACGTATCTTATGCTTCCTTGTTTTGTGTCGGTTCAAAACGATGCACGGTGAAAGGCTTCGAGTTGAACCAGCGAATGCTATCAAACATCGAGACTGCCCGTCTCCGAAGCGGATAGCAGACAACAAAATAGGAGCACGACCCCCGCTATGCTGTAAATGAGTGAGCGCAATAAATTGTTTTGTAGTTTAGCACTAACGTGTACGTACGCTTCGCGTAATAATATATAAGCAAACTTTCTTCTCCTGGAATGGATAGCCTGTAACCCAAAGCAAGCTACTCTTGCTTATTTTATTGCCGAACATAAGGCTAAAATAAGTGACTGTATTATTGCGCTACAAAAAGAAAAGGCTGAATATCATTGGTAACGGAAAATCAAGCCAAAGAGACGTAAAAAGAACGGGACTGGCTAAGATGAGGCCGTCAGACCACTACACGTGTAAATGGGCGTACAACAAAACACGTGGAGTACCACGTAGATATAGCAATCGGCACAAATAGCGGAGTACTCGGTTGATGTGCTGTGGTGCCATGGTTAAATCTCACTATCGGCACGCAACTTTTTGTTTCATTTAAGAGGTCCGATACGAAGCGCAACAGGAATCTATCGTAAAATTCCTGGTATAAATGAAAGAAAATTTGGCATTAATAAAGACTTCTGGCGTGCGTCACACGGACCTCACCCAACTACCTGCCTATGAATTGGAAAATGGATAACATACTCTAAGAGAAGAAAACTTAAACCAAGTTATAGTTTCATGAGGTTTACACCTTGAATGAACTCTCTTGTAACAATACAGAGGCCCGGCTGACACACAGATCACCCGCTCGTCAGATAGGATAAGCCTCGACAACTTCCCTTGCCCCCGGGTCACGGTTGTTCCAACTAAATTGCGTCTCGGTCAACATAGAAGTGCATGTTCACTTTTTATAGTACAAGACAAGATTTAAGCAGGTATTAAAGTTGACAGAGAGGGCTTCCGTTATGCAAGGTTTTCGCTACGCTCCTGGCGCTCCGACGCTCGGAACAATGAACAGCACAGCCCCTGACAACCCCGCCAGTTTTTGGACCAACCAAAATTCCGCAGGGAAGCCTGCAAAAGCCCTGACGACAATTTCGGTGGCGCGAACATTGGCCTCAAGTTTTCTGACAAAAACTGAGCATGACCACTGGTTTAGACATTATATGCGGTTATTATATGCTGTACGTGAGGCATCCCTCTTGTGGGTGTCGGTAATATGAAGAAAACTCCAAACAAACACATATCCACATTTGAGTCTTTACCACGCCATACACCCTGCGCTGTTTTCCTAAAAATATCCACACTGCGATCAATGTGCAACGCTTTACCACATGGTATGGGCTTGCGCAAACACAATACACCTCACACCCATAACACACCCCACCACACGGCAATGGGAGGCAGCGCTGGCCAGCTCCGACTCGACGGACCAGCTCAACCTGGTCAACCGAGCGAGAAGGGCCGCTAAAGACGCTGGACTCCTGGACTGCGGGGACCACCCACTGCTGAGCGGAGGAGTTACCTACGCTCGCGTGCTCTTTGATTAAAGTTTATTCTCTCCCTCCCTCTCTAGGTAACACGCGCAGAGATGCATCATTGGCCAGGTGGCGGCTCAATTGGCAGGAGAGAGGAAGTTTAGCTGACCAACTGTGCAAGCGCACACTTGCATTGCGCTAAAAATCGCGCAGAGAGCTTAGCCTGCACTGGGAACTACAAATTAAAAGGCGACCACTGTGTCAATTCGTGGATGCCAGCAGTGGAACCAAATGAATTCTAGTTCTTGCTTCTGTGCGTTCATTGCGTTTTTTTTTTCGTTTTTTTTCTGCATCTAATATTCTGCTGCCTTGTATGTGTTCCATTGCGCAGATGGGAGCACCGAGTCTGCACATCACGTGGGAGCTCTTGGTCACGGTCGTAATTCTCCTTCTCGTTCACTGGCTGATGTAAGCCACTCTGTAATTGCCGATTATTTCGTTTAGTTGCTCGAAGGTATGTTTATGTGCAACCCAAAAGTTACACCTTCGTTAAGACGTGTCTTAGCGAAGGTCTCATTATATATTCGGAACATTTTGTTTGTCTTTGCATTTTGTTTGTTTATATATACATTGAATGGTGCAGAAAATCACGGCGCGCAAGCGTTTTAAAAAAAAACTTTCAAGCAACAAACCGAACAAATATTTATAAGCACAAGAACTGAGCCGAAACCATCGATGATGATTTTCAATGTAAGTGAGTAACAGAACAAGCGAATGAAAGAACGAACGTACTTTTTCCGTGCCGTATCTGACGACCAACCACGTAAATGGGCGAAAGTGGCTAAGGAAGGTATTCGCTTTGAAAAGAAAACGACAAAATTTTGCGGGGCATCACTCAGAATAGCGTAAGGCATTATAGTTCTAAGCATGAAGTAAAGAAAAGACCTGAAGGAGTGTCATGTGACAATTTTGAAGCCTAATGAAAAAAAAAAAGAGTAGCAGAATCAAAGGGGACCCGGGGAATTCTAGCATCAGCACGTGATCGAGTAACATGCTTAGGCAAGCAGGACACTGCACGCTCGGCCTCGGCGCATGCTTGTCGTCTGCGAGAGGAAGCCGCAATATGGGGGAAACTTCATCAACTACAAACACATATCCACACAGGAGTCTCTACCACGCCATACACCCTGCGTTGTAATCTTATACATGCCCACACTGAGATAAATGCGCAACCTTTTACCACATGGCTTGGGCTTGCGCAAGAAAACCAGGGATCACCCCGATAACCCACCCCACCACGCGGCAATGGGAGGCAGCGCTGTACAGCTCGGACTCGACGGACCAGCTCAACCTGGTCAACCGAGCGAGAAGGGCAGCTAAGGCCACTGGATTCCTGTATGGAGGGGACCACCCATTGTAGAGCGGATCAGCTACCTACGCACGCGTGCACTTCTGTGTGAAGATTATTCTCTATCTCTCTCTCTATCTCCTGCTCTCCCGGTGGTTCCAATTTCCTGACTTTCCTGATGAGGCGATAAATTCGGCGTTGGCGTGACCACACGATAGTCAAAAATGGCTACGAACACATGACCATTGGTGGGAGTCAAACCCACGAGATTTGGTGCTAATTAAGGCGAAGTTAATTAAGGTACATATAATTAAACTGGAATTAATTAAGGCACTCGAACCCACAACCTTTGACGGGAGTCGTACCCTCCTCCTTCGGTGTGAATCGAACCCACGACATTTGGTGTTTTAATTAAGGCGAAGTTAACTGGGGCATAGTTAATTAACGTAGAGTTAATTCAGGCACCGGTTTAATTAAGATGGAGCTCAATACGGCACTCGAATCCACGGCCATTGGTGAGAGTCCAAAATCACGGCCTTTATCATTATAATTAAGGCGAAGTTAATTGAGGCACTCGAACTCACGACCTCCGGTGGTCGCAATGCTTCCTTCCGCATTCATCCACTTAGGGATAATAATCGCCCCTTGAAGTTTTGCGATAGCAATTATATAGACTCTCCAGGCGCGTTTCCGTTGTCGTCGTCGCCGTGAAGTTCAGTATCAAGTCTAAGTGCGATAACACCGTGGCCGCGCACGGTGTTATCGCACCCTGCGCTGCGCATGTTATTGTAGGTGCGAGTGAAAGCGTACGAGGCTTATGCGAGGTTGGTGGCTTTATCTCGCGCGCGCTAGGTGGGCCTACTACTCCGGCGGCGGCGGCGGCGTATGGCGTTGCTGAGCGTGGCTGAACGCGTCCACGTGGGCCCTATCTTGAAAGCGATCTGCGATGAGCACAGAGTCCAGGTGCTGCGAGCGCTCATAGCATCGTGTGCGCTGTGTTCTAGCCGCTTAGTTGGCGTTGAAGCGAGAGGCAGGACGAAGGTCAATTCGCTTACCGCTGCTGCTCCTGCTCTTCCTCACGCCAGCGTTTTGAATGCGAGTGTCCGCGGTCATCGAATGAGATGTTTTTGTTATCGCTCGTGCGCGCGTGACACCAAGCTTGCTTATTTAGTTAGTAAGCGAATGTTTACCAGTTTATACCACCGATAAAACTACTATTCTCACTTCGTATAGCTGTCTACTAATTTGCTATCGCAATTGGTTCGTCACAGCTTTACAGCGGCTGCAATTGAAGGGAAGCTGAATAAACCTTTCAGTAATTGGAATCACGCAAAAAGCCACGCACCAGTTTTTATCCCCTTTTCAGAGCTACTCGTTCGACTCAGATCAGATCAGCGATTTACCGCTTCTTGTTGCTTGAACAGTTACGACGGGTCTGTTTCGCAAACTCAAAACAGCTGCTCGGCCCAGATTTTTGAGCGATGTTTGTGTTTTACACTATATAGTGTTTCAGCCAGCAAGCAGTCGAGGCCTTATTCATTAGTAGTTCGGTGCGCACTGAACATATCATGATTCATCACGAGGTACTTTAGCTTTCCTGTTGATGGCAGCATCAGCTGCGCTGTACTGCCTCTAGTACTATGATGTATACAATAGGAACCCCAATTGGCGCTGTGAAGGAGTGCATCATGTTTTCAAATTCAAAATTGTAGTGCGCTGTAATGGAGTAAAACTGGGAAAGTTGGTCGATCTTCGTAGTAAAAGCAGCGCAAAAGGAACGGCACACAAGACAAAAAAAAAAAAAAATACACAGGATATCATCGTCTGTCCTATGTGCTTGTTTGTCTCGTGGTGCCGTACCATTGGCGCTGCTTTTACTAGTAGTGAGCGGATGGCCTCCGTGAGCTATGCGTGCCTCACAATAACGAGAGTCGTTTTTTTTTTGCGGGAGGCGTGTAACATATCGTAGAAGGAAAGCTGATGCAGGCTGCCCGAAACATTTAATCGCTTTTATTAGTTTGACTGTCGATCTTAACCACGAGAGTTTTCTTTCGGGCGATTGCTGTTTAGGCATTTGGTAAGTACATACGCATAGTTGTGTTAACAGTCATGGCGTCTCTTCCTTAGAATGGTGAAATCCATTGCCACAAAAAATCCATTCATACATACATACACATCCATTCGTGCAAGATGCGTGCCCAACTATTCCTTTTATACGTTGTTACAGTGCCTACAGTTGACCAGAACAACTCACCCGAGCAATCATAGTTTTGATGAAAGCTTCGCAAGCACCAGTCGTCTTACATGCGAATTTATAACGTTTACACCGAATACCGAAATTACTGTTCTGTATAAATTACAGTGTCTGCCATGGCTAAGCAATGAGGGAATGTTTGTTTTTGAGCGAAACACTACCAAACTTAGCATTCTGAATTTGCGTAAATTCTTCTTGCGCAACATTTGTGGACCGACACGGTGCGCTCCTGCATTGTAAGAATAGGAAACTCTTTCCATTCTAGACAGCTTACGATATCCAAATCGCATAGGGACTGCAGTTAAGCCGTGACATCAAAGGGCAGCCGAAATATCCTTCACGAAGTACGGCTGGCGCACTTAATACTCCGACCACGCACAAAGCGAACGAGCACGCGTGGAAGTCGAACGAACCGTAGAGAGCGGCGTCCCGGCCGTGAACGTCAATTGCAAGAGGATGCCGCTTGAACTCACCGCTAATAGACCTATACGCACAACAGGTAAGGGACGCATCGAGTACCAATAGGAGAAATTGAACAGGCACTTCAGACTTGCACCTGGCGTTCTGATAGCTGAGTCGTCCAACAGTTTTTAAAAACTGGTATCACTTGTGCTTTCTCTGGTGGAATAAAGTCGAAGCCTTTAAAATAAAATAGCAGTTGGTGTGACACGCGAACACGCGAGTTGTTCCACAACTTAGTTGCACTGAAGAAAATTAACACACCGTAGTGATTACGATGGCACACGAAAGATTTGTTAGATATATTTGAGCGTCCCTTCTTATAAAATCTGCACCTAGAGTCTACGGAATTGCCATTCTGCGGGCTCCAACAGAAACGTCTGCATGCAGCACAAGATCTATCGCATGATGTCATAGTTTCTCTGCACTGATCGCAGACGAATTGGACCTTGAAAGCTTATGTGATTCAGTTCGCATTTTATTGCATTTCTCTGCACAACAATATTTTCATCTTTGCAGAAAAAGGAGAGAGCACTTCAAGTTCTTCGAGAAACTCGGCATACCTGGGCCAACGCCGAACATCTTCTTTGGCAATGTATTGGATATGTACCGTAAGGTGAGTGCTTTCTATGTCCTGCAGCGACACATTTTAAACTGCAAACTAGAGCACTGCACGGGCCGATATTTTCAGCCCAGGCCCGGCCCGGGCCCGTTTTTACGTTGGGCGGCCCGCCCGAGCCCGATCAAACTTTTATGGCGAGACCCGGGCCCGGCCCGGGCCCGGAAATAATCTACGTTACCCGCCCGGCCCAGCCCGCCACCCCTTTACCTTAGGCCCGAGCCCGGCCCGAGCCCGATCCGAAACCGGCCCGAACCCGGCCCGAGACCAAAAAATAATGTTTTGCAGAGTTCAGACGCCCGAGAATAACTTGCTGCACGTTACATGCACACCACCAGAAAGCCCGAGCCCGGCCCGGGCCCGCGTCAAAAAACCCGAGCCCGGCCCGGGCCCGGTTAAAAAGCCCACGCCGTGCCCGAGCCCGGCCCGAGTCCGTGAAAAAACTGTTCTACCCGGCCCGGCCCGGCCCGTGGGCCGGGCCGGGCTCGGGCTTTCGGTTAAGCCCGAGCCCGTGCAGTGCTCTACTGCAAACTGGGGTCATACGCGTAACATCTTCCGTACATCTTTCTCTGCGTATACCAGTGATGATCGGGCACAAGGCCCGTATTCACAAAACGCGCTTACGCAGGAATTATTTGGAAGAGAAAATTCCAGTAAATCCGTATGTATGTATTGTGTTCCGCATCATTCCAGCGGACTATTGTGTTTCATTGGAATCGACTCCCCCAAAACATTGTCCTTGTTATTAGAGAAAGCAGCTGGTCGATGGCCGAGAGCACTTAGGAAGCAATAACTTCGCGAATTCGTCCCCAGATTCCTACACAGAAAGCCGTCACCATACATACCTGGAGCATCTTCACACTACATATAATGGCTGCAGTTATATGAAATTGTGTGTTTTTATAAGCACACTATGTCCGTAAAACGATTTCGTTCGGTAGGCTTGCAAGGAACACACAGGTGTGTGTATGTGTTTAACACTCACAGACGAAATGTCGGTCGAAGGCTTTTAAACAGCGGAACTGTTTATGCTGAGCGTAATATGTCTGTCGTAGACAGAAAAAAAAAGCTCCTCGGTGCGATGACGTCACCTCGTGTTGCCTAGTAACCACCACGCAGGTGCGCGATCGCTTCGCCCGACACAGACACGGCTTGGCGAGCTCCCGCCAGCTGTGCGCTACTGCGCATGCACCGTGACGTCATCCCGGCACGTCCGCGCTCGCCGCCCGTAAGCTGTGCATTGCTTTCGCCCCACTTCCACGACTTCGCCGCCGACTGCGCACTACTGCGCATGCGCCGCGAGTCAGACGTGACGTCACAGCCAACTGTGCATGCGCTCCTTCGTTCCGTATGAAAGCCAGTGCGAGGCGGTGGCGTGCCGTACGTAGACATGGGCCGACCAAGGAAGGTTCGCACTGCCGAGGAAGAAGCCACTTACCAAGAATCGCGGCGCGCTGCTAAGCGAGACTGCCAGCGTCGACGCGTTGAACCCAGCACGGTTAGCTGTGGCTTCGACACGACTGTGTGAATACTGTGGCGGTGCGACTTGGCATTTGCCTTGCATCGCTTTGCTTCACTACGTAAAACTTTGTAAACTTTGTAACTTCCTAACTTTGTAAAGCTTACCATCACTTGGCTTTACTTTGGTATGACTTAGCCTCATTTGGCATTACTTCGTGTAACTCATCATCACTTCGTATAGCCAGGACCAGCTAGGAACCGATCACCTCCGCTGTGTTTTTAGCCTTGCGCCACTAGTGCAAGCTACCCGAATTTTGTTTTTGTTTTTTTGTAGCAGGCGTTGGCTAGCAAAGTTGTGACGCTTATGCAGCCAAAATATTCAATTCAAGATATATCTTTGTAAAACTGTGATTGGTAATCTTTCTGGGCATCTTGCATCTCATATCTAAGATATTTCGGATCAGTGTAATGCAGCAATTGTCAGTAATAGATGGCTGAAGTAGCCTAGCATCCGCAAGCAAACATTTGCCCAATTATCAGTGAGTATATTAGACGAGCTTGCCTTATAATGTATTCATCGTGGAGGCATAATTTACTTTTTTCCTGCTCAGCCTCCCAGAAACACCATGTCCTATTGATAAGTCTTGCTCAAGTCAGTTTCTCTTAAGTAGAGAATATCTAGACTCCAGCAGCTTCTAAGCATTGAGCGTAGCAATGAGCGGTCTATATTTCCACCGGAATTATAACTAGCCATGGTTCTGCTATGGTCTCTTACAGTCCCTACCAGAGCTTATCGTGAATGGATAGACAAGTACGGCGACACTGTTGGGTATGAAAGCCAACTTTTTTTTTCCTTCTATGCACAGCTGCGAGCAAAACTCCTCGCAATTTTTAAAATAATTTGACATTGCTTTGTTTCATCCACCTGCGACTGCTAATAAAGCTTCATAACATATGACGCATTAGCATTTTCGTGACTACTGTAAAATAATGATAAATACCCATTTTAAACGAAAGTAAATCTAAAAAGCAACCGGAAGGCGGAAACTTTCCAAAATAAATGACGATAAAGACCCAATTTTGTGACACAATACCGGGTCGAGAACTGCGCGGCAAATTCGAAGCAATTCAAAGGTCAGCAAGGAAAATTCCTAGTTAATTGGCATCACTGTCAGTACTTTCACGCAACGCGTGCCGGTAATTGATCACCCTATTTCGCTCTTAGCGTCTGCTTTATGTGGCAGTCTTCGCCGATACTGCAGCCGACTTTCCGTAGTTTTCCTTGTTATTATTTTACATCGCCTTCTCCTGTCGCCGGTGCGGGCAGCAAACCAATATTCTGTTCTGGGTAGGCTTCCTGCTTTTGGTCTTTCTTTTTATACTCCTTCAGTTGTTCTTTTATAGGCCTGCACATGTATTCTGTATGGTACTATGTTAACACATCCGCCGTACATTCCAGCTGCCCTCTCCTCATCTCGAACCTCACTTTCTAGCACCGAATTGCTATTCAATAATATTCGCGCGAACACATCCGACCAGCTGACATCACTCGGATAGTGCACGTCGGTAAAACGAAGCAGCGGACATATAGCATGGAGAAACAGTTTTTCCTCTAAATTTCAGCAGATACTACGGAAACTTACGAGTCAAACAGTCATTATTCGTTTCGGTTTCTGCAGATACTTCAACGGCCACCGTCCTGTGATCCTAACTGCTGACCTGGACTTGCTGAGGCAGATACAGATAGGACTTCCAATTTCACAGACAAGGGTGAGTGCCTTGCAGAAGCTTCTGCTGCTGACTAACCGGGTGCACCTTCTTCCTACCTTATACGCCTAAAGTCATTCACTGGTCGACCCACGCGCCAGAAAAACGGAATCGCTTTACTCAGGTGCTATTTTGGACATAGTCAAATTGCGTCATGTTCTCAATTCTGCAATGACGGCGTTTTAAGCCAATCAAGAGAATGTACCGCCCTCTGGGCCAATAAGTGCTCAAAGATGGCAAATCTGACAATATGACTGAATTTTCACAGTGTCCTGATTAGCACCACTGCTGTCGCGGTTTCCACTTGTAGGAGATACATGTAGATCCAGTAGCTACGCTGGTGCTGTTGCTGTCTACTGAGCTGTGGCTGTAGATAGGTGCGTGAAAGACGTCTGACCTAGTTCGGCCTCTGACGCGCCGGGCCTCGATTCTCTAAACATATTGGTTTTTGTGCGCGCCGTCTCGGCCTATCGTGACGTCTCCTTCTGCCTGCAACACTTTTCGGCAGCTCCTGTTCCAGCCCAGCGTCCTGAAAGCCCACACAACAAAAGTCTTCTACAGCTCACGTCAACCAGATGGAAGGAAGTGCGGAGCGTCCTTACCCCTTCGTTCACCACCAACAAGCTTAGACTCGTAAGTTGGCGGAACGTTTGTCACTCAGCTGCTCCACCTGTCTTGCCTGATCTGTGCTAGGTACCAGTTCACCATAAGGCAAAGATGTTGGCGTGCTCATCAAGGCTGTGGCGTATTTATAATCCCCACGTCGGAAGCTGAACTGGCGGCTCCGGCGACCTCGTTCTGGTAAAGACGAATGCAGAAGGGAAAAGTGTGCTCAGATTTTCCATGGTCCTGAAAGAATGCTAGATTTTATCCCGAGCCAAACCCCGCGATCCATATCATTGCCTAAGTGTTCCTCTGGGGCTTAAATTATTTCACGCCCTTCTGCAACTACGTTCCACTTCGACAAAGCAAATTGTTCTTGATTAATCCTTGCACTTGCCAATATCAGTCATCCGCTTCTGGCACAGCTTCTCAGTGTTGATTCCTACCTTTATGTCGCTTGTAAACACTCAATAGCTGAACCTTTTTTCCTATTGTCGCCATATGTATTCGCGTTGGTCTTTATGCAGAGACAAATGTCGTGCACAATCAAACGAGCGTTGAACACGACAGCAAAGTAATTGTCACCCGACCGCTCAGAATCCATTCTTCAGGTTTATGCTGGAGATATCAACAACACAACACCCAGAAGGAGCTGCGAACTCAAGCTCAGTACTGCTCGCTATTGCAGAAAACACTGTAACGTGAATCTCAAGAATGCCGTCCAGTGAACACCTCCAAAA